>NC_089828.1:57999243-58226743 GCF_035046505.1 Tiliqua scincoides
GGAAATCAAGGGCCCGATCAAATCCTGAACTGCAGGGCAACAAGAGACTTTGGGCCCAATCCTATCCAACTGTTCAGTGCCAACACAGCTGTGCCAAGAGAGTGTTTGCTGCGCCCTGTGGTGGGGAAGGAAATGTTTGTTCCCTCAACTTGGGGCTGAAATGCAACTGAATTGCGCTGGCACTGGAAAGCTGGATAGAATTGAGCCCTCAGTCACCCATTAAGTTCAATGAGATTCCAGTCTACAGCTGTCCACAGGTGACTTTGCACACATTTACACGTGTCTGTCTGTCTGTCTGTCTGTGTATATTTCTTGTGAACCAGGGCTGATGTCAGCACCAGGCACTTGAGGACAGCTCCTGAGGGCCCAGCGCCCTGATGGATGCACTGCGATGCGTGCCCTTCCCTGGGGAGGATGGGACCCCAGCAGGCACTCAGTGGCCACCCATTCTGGGCTCCCCTCACTTCTTGTGACATGGGTTTCTTTCATTCTCGGTGAGCCAGAAGCAGAAGTAACCATTTTGTAACTGGGAGGGGCTTTCCTCCCACATCACCTCACAGGATCGTGCCCACCACCAACATAGGGAGAGGGACCACCCAGGCAGGGCAAGAGAGAGACTGGCCAAGGCGGACCCTCTCGGGCCTGATGCAAAGAACTATAAGTGCATCTCCTCTTGTTGGGTATCCAGGGACAAGCCCACAAAGGGGGGGCGCGGCTGCCCCCAAGCGCTGCGTGTGTACTGGCCCTAATTTATGCATCCCTGCATGTTTGTTCAGGTCAGCAGCCGGTGTGCTCCGTACTCCGAGTACACTAGCAGACATCGTAATGTGTGAATAGCCCTACTGGGGCTCATCAAACCTCTGCTGTGGGAGCAGGTGAAGTGGGAGAGTGCCTCTGAGCATGCACAGAGGGCTTCCCTGCACAGAGCTCCATCCAATCTGCTGATAAATTGAATGCATTTGAAGCTGCATAAGTGCTTCATAAGAGTCTCCCATGGCAGGTGTTAAATCAGCACAACAAACCTTGGAAACTGTCTATCACCAGTGCTGATCTTGTGTACACGTGTATCAGTTTTGCATAGAAAAAGATTTCAATTTGAGCCTCTGCACTTCCCAGGACTTTGGCCCCAATCCCACCACTGACATTTCTTTCCTCTAGGCAGGGATGTGCAGAACAGTCTCCCCTGCCCCCATTTGTCTTATAGAAGTTTTTGGCTTCCCTTCATTTCTCAGGTGTTGCTCCGGGGGAGGAATCCTGATATCTGTCTCAAACATCCCTTTTTTGAAATGTTAGTGCCAACCCCTGGCATGTTCTGCCAAGGAAGGAGAGCCCTCTTTGCATCTGGTGATGTAGCCTTGGGTGCACGACGCATCATCTCAATAACTCTGTCACTGATGAGCTTTCAGGTGCCATCAGACACTCTGCCCAGCTCTTGCTAGAAAACCGCTTGGAACCATCACATACCATCGCTCTTGGCGACCACCAGCCAGATGCCTTCACTGGTATCCACACTGTCGTCGAAAACACAGCGTGGCTGATCCAAGACAAATGTGGAGCCGGTGATTCTTCCTTCTATGTTCTGAGTTGTCAGATGGGGCTTGTAGGACTCAGGGGGTCCTGGAGAAAGTTTGTAAAAAAAACAGCTTGATCAGGTGGTTGGAGTGCCTTGTTTATGGGGAAAAACTACGACGTCTGGGGCTTAAAAATTGGTGACTGTTTTTAAAAAAAAATGGTGACTGGTGGGGCGACATGGTGGAGGCTTATCAAGTGACACATGGCGTGGAGAAAGCAGACAGAGAGACGGTTTTTTTCTCCCTTCCCACACTAGAACCAGACAACATCCAAAGGGATGAATTGGTGGGAGAAACAGGATGGGTCAAAAGAGATACTTTGTCACCTGGCGCAACACTATGCTGTGGAATTCACTGCCACAATGTGTGGTGATGGCCACTTAGTTTGGTTGTCTTGAAAAGGGGATTAGCTATTTATGGAGGGCGAGAAATCTATCGCTAGCTGGTAACTGTGGCAGCTAGAAGGAACCTCCAAGTTCAGAGGCAGTCTATCTCTAAGTAACAGCTGCTGGGGAGGGGAACAGCAGGGGTAGGGCATGTCTTCAATTCCTGCTTGTATGAGCTTCCCAGAGGCAGCTGGTGGATTAGATGGGCCTTGGGTCTAATCCAGCAGGGCCTGTTTTATGTTCCCTCCTTCTTGCACTTTTAGAGAAGACCTTCCCCTGGAGGACAAGTTCCACAGGGATGGTAGCATCCAAAAAGCCCCCAATTCCCACTCCATTCTAGAAGGAACCTTTGGAGTGCATTCTCCTTGCCTGCAGCAGGACACAAAACACGGATATTGCCCTAGAAACAATGTCAAAGGCTGACTTCTGTGCTGACTTGTCCATCAAAAAATGAACCAGGTTTTACAAATGGGATAAAGAAAAAAAAAACCCAGTGCTGTCTGACTTCCTTTTCTAGAAGGCAGTGTTTCAGCGCTCTAACTGAAGACTGAATACACTGTGCAACACAAATTGTTTTTGTTTAATTTTTAATGTTTCTTGTACAATTCGGAGGCTCTGGTTCCAATAGTAATCTTAGTTCTTTGTATCATCAAAACTTTTTTAGTTACCTTAAATTATGTATTTTTACCTATCCTGTTGCCTAATGCATTGCGAATACGTGTCATATTATACAACTGCGCGCATAAATTGTGGCTAAACCGTTGGTGCGAAGCCGACAATAGCAAGCACTTTTTAAATCCTCGCCCCAAAATTAACAAAGAGACACCAAAATATGCAGAGAAACATGAAATTGTCCAAATTTTGGTACACGGTGATATGCAGAGTATCTGCCACTGGTCTGTCTCGCCTAAGCAGCTCTGCCTGGACTGGCAGCCAGGGCCTCAAGGAGAATGTGGCTGAGTGAAGGACTGACTAAGCTTCTATTGAAACAGACAACATCAGTCACCCAAAGAAGACCTACCTTGAGCTCCCACTGCGTTGATGGCCACCGTTGCCACCACGGCCACTACCACCAGTGGAAGAGCTGCCATCTCCACCACCGTCCTTTGGTGTTCTGATCAGAAGCGCCAGCTGGGGAGAATGGAGTTAAAAGCCTTCCCCTCCAGGTCTGGTCCCACCTCACCAGGCCTCGCCCACACCTGTCCTTTCTTTTGCAGACTCCCGTACATACATTCTTCCTCTTGTTTTTCTCATCTCAACAGAGAGGGCAGCAAACTGGTCTGGTTACTTTTGGGGAAGTGAAGGATGGATTGAACATGAGTGAGCTGGTGGACCATGCCCAAGAGGGGCGTGGGTAGGATGGGAAGAGATGTGTCTCATGTGGACTGATATTCCCGTCATCATCATTATCATCATCATCATCATCATAACTCGGTATTTATATACCACCTTTCTGGTCATCGGATTACTCCTCTGACTTTATTCAAGGAAGTTTACATAGGCAGGCGTTTCCAAATCCCTCAAGGGAAGTCATAGAGGTTCTCTCTTTCAAGAACCAACAACATTTCAGATGGATCTTCCTGGTTTGGTCTCACTTCTGGCCTCCAGTTCTCCCACACAGGCTCACAAGCAGCTCCATCTCTCACATGGAGGGCAGCCAAGACGCTTCTTGCTCACACCAAGAGCAGGTGGAATCACTCAGCTGGGCTTGTCAGCTGCTTCAAGTTCTCGCCATTTTCAGCCGTTCAGGGAGCTGCCGGTGCCCTCGAACTGGCGACCTTCTGATGTTATCTTCCGGCTAACGGAGGCTCTGCCCTCTAGACCAGACCTCCTGCATCCACATCACTGCAGGTGGTTTGTTTCAAAAGGTGGGAGCAGGTGGGATTCCAAGTATCTGTCCTGCATTGCCCCACTCTGAGCTCTGGTGTGTGGGAACTGGCTGTGGATGCTGCTCAGAGGAAAGAGAGAGCAGCACTTCGTTCATGCTCGAGGGTACTCTTGTCCCTTGTGACTTTGCATACTAAAGAGGGGGCACAGGCGTTAGCTGGATCAGAGGGGGCACAGATCCCTGCTGGATCAGATCAAAAGCTTGACTAGGCCAGCATCCTGTTTCCCACAGTGACCAAGTGGGTGCCTCTGGGCAACCAGCAAGCACCAGCCTTGCCGTGATGTTTGACCACCCGAAACAACTGCTCCTGAATGCAGAAGCCTCTTTTTGCCATTATGGCTAATCATCACTTAGGCCTGACCCCCCCCCCCAGGAATGTCTCTGATAATCCCCGTTGCTTGATCAAACTAAAGGACCATCCAGTGGCATAACTAAAGGAGAAGCATGCAAAGCACTAAGTTTTGCAGGGAGCCTCACTGCGGCACGCAAGTGGCCCCTCCGCAGCCATTCCAGGTGGTGGGAGCAAAATGGAGGCATATGCTCTGAAGGGGAGGGGCTGCTTGCATGCTGTGCAAGACTCCCTGCAAAACTTAGTGCTTTGCACTCTCCTCTAGCTACCCTACCACCTGGTGCAGGTACAAGCTGACCCATGGCGGCAGCTGGGGCTTCCTCTGGGGGAAGGGAACAAATATTCCCTTACCCAAAGAAACTTTAACAGGACAAAGTTCATCATCCCCAGGTTTTTGCAGTGAGCTGTTCATTAGTTAGCCATGAGCTGTCGAAGAACAGAAAGGTGACTTTGCACCTGTGATGCGGTGAGAGAGGCCCCGCACCCCTCCCAGAAGTCAAACGGTAATCCCACTTCACCAGAGAGACAGTCCTTTGTCTGCCACAGCCCCACCCGGCAGTGCCTCAACAGACCTGTCAGAGCCCATCCCTTCACAGACTAAAACAACATGCCAGGTCCGAGCTTGAAGGCGCGCAAAGAATGTGGCCGACAAGCCTGAGCACTGAGCAATGGGTCCCGAGGAGCTGTGGCCGCACCTAACCATTCTGTTGTTGGTGCTGCCACTGCTGACGTCACTTAAATTGACCTGAGCCCCCCTGAATCACTCGGAGCGCAGTGACAGAGCCTCAGGCCCCATCCCTAGAAGCACCTCTAGTGGGGGGGAAAGGAGAGACCCACCCAGCAGAAACCCCAGAGAGATACTGCCAGGCGGTGGCTGTGACACTGAGCTCTGACAGAGGCGGGGCTTCTGATGAAAACAGGAAACCAGCACAATTCTTGTTGTGGCATCGCTGCCTGGGCAACCCCACAACCACACTTTGTGTCCTGTTGGCTCTGCCAATTTCAAATTGACAGAGCTGTACAGCTCCATTTTGCCCCCCCCCTGGGAATGGCTCCGAAGGGAGGGGCCGCTTGCCCGCCGCGCTGAGCCTCCCTTCCAGGCTGAGTGCTCCCCCCCAGCTACACCACCGAGCGTCAGCATTCAGGTGATCGGCTGGCTGTACAAAGAGGGGGGTGGGCTTGCAATGGCAAACCCCCTGCCCACCCCCATTATATGGAGCTCCACATGTTCAACGTGAGAGGTCGCCCATCCTACGTGCCCTTCTGTTGGCGATCAGGAGTCAGCCCAGAAACCCATGCGCTCTGCTGACATGTCAGGATCGGCCTGTGTGTCAAAGGTGGGTCCCGTTTTGCTCAGACTGACTCACGGTCTTTCACTGCTCAACGGCAAGGAGGTATTTGTGGTGCAGCTGACGCCCTGCCTGCTTGGGGTTTCCGAGTCCAGGACGCGAGAGGGCTTTTGTACTTTGAAAAGAGAGCTTCATCATCTGTGCAACACCCAAAAACTGTGTGTGTGTGTGTGTGTGTGTGTGTGTGTGTGTGTGTGTGTGTGTGTGTGTGTTGTTATGGCTTGTTGGGAAGGTGGCAGTGGTTGGTGGTAACAATGATGCCCTTTTTTCAAAGACAAAGTCAGGCCTGGATGAGTACCACTGAGGTGCCACTGCAAGAGTGTCCAACTTGGACCAAGAAAACGGAGGTTCTTACTTCTGCTTGACTACAAAGCTTAGTGGGGGACCAGTCTGTCTCTCTGTCTTTCACCCTCACCTGCCTCACAGGGTGAGGATAAAATATGGAGGAACAATGTACATCCCCGTGAGCTTGAAGGAAGGGTGAGCTGTCAACAGGAGAGATAAATATATTCACAGTGGGCCAGCCTTATCTGTGGGATTGGCATCCATGGATTTGAGCATCTGCACATGACCAGCCCAGAGGGCTTCAGAGGACCACCCAGATGTGACCAGGAGTGGCTTCTGGTTGCGTGCGGGAGGTGATCTGAGGCTGGGGAGGCCCCACTCCACAGGCCTTCCCTGGCCTCAGAACACCTCCTGCACACAACTGGAAGTCGCGAACATGAACTGAAAGTGACTTCTGGATGCATCTGGGAGGCCAGTGCAACCTCTGGAGAGCCCAGTGCAGCCCCCAGGTGAGTTTCTGCAATGCCATGACCCTGGCCCCCAGTCCCCACCCCCTGGGGATTTCATTATCTGTGGATTTGAGTATTGGAATCGATTCCTTGCGGATACCAAAGGCCCACCATATATGACGGTTCCTACAACGAGCTTGCCTGGAACAGAGAACTCAGTGCTTTCTTATGATTGATAACAATGTTTACACACATTTCCGAATACAAAAGGGTTTAATACAAATGCTTCCTTTGCAGAGAAGAGTGCACAGGAATTGGACAGCACAATTTCCAAAGCACGTGGGTGGAGATGTTTAGATTGGTAGGAAAGGGGGAGACTTAATGGTAGCACGGCTTGCTGAATTTCAGACAGGGGAGCTGTGGAGGTCCTCACCACTGTGGCGCCTGCGGCCAGAGGAACTCTGATAGCGCAGTGATGACATCACCCCCAGGGGAAGGCACAGGACCGCAGCAGAACCTCCTTGGCCAGAGGCAGTGGAGCCTCAGAGGAGCAGGGGATTGAAGGAGAGATAAGAGGAGAGAGTGGGAGGAGGTGGAGTTGGAGACGCAAGCAGGAGGAGAGGGAGAGGCATGGAGGAAGGGGAGAGAGGGTGCGTGTGGACCTGGCAGAAGCAAGGGAGAGGTGGTGGCCAAGGGAGAGGAAGCCAAGTGGAGCCAGTGAGGGGATAGTGGAAGGGGATGAAAGCAGCGGGGAGAAGATGAGCCGGAAAGGGGACCAAGAGTGGAGAGAAAAGGAAGCAGACCTGGGAAGAAGGGAGGCAAGGCAAAGACCCACAGAGACCACTAAGCCCAGGAGCAAAGGCCAAGGAAATTTAGGGTTCGGCTGGCCTTTAGGAGGGGCTAGTGGGTTATCATGCTCCAGGAAGCCCCACCTGCCACCGTGCCTTCGACCCATAGGGCAGACCCAGGACAACGTAACTGGGTGCAGAGAGGTTCCAGGGCAAGTCCAGGCATCCCTGGAGGGAGAAATTCTGCAGGAAGAAGTGGAGGTGCAACTGCGACACAGTTCTGTCCAAGTTGCACACAGCTGGAGGCGACTGTGGCTCTAAGAGGCAGCAGAAATGAGCGGAGGTGCAGGCAGGTCTGCAGCGGGAGGTGGTGGCGGCATTGGCGGGGCAGGGGGAATGTGGTGGGTGTCGTAGCGGCTGGCCTGGAAGGCCTCTGGTCGCTGCTGCTCCTCATGGTTCTCTGGGGGCCCGTTGTGCCAAAGCTTGAGGCTGTCAAGACACAGAGCAGCAGCTGAAATGCCAAAGCCAACCCAGAGCAGGCGAGTGGGAGAATCGGATCATGCGGGGGATGGACAGAGTGGATACAGGGAAGTTCTTTTCCCTCTAACTCCAGGACCAGGGGACAGCCACTAAAACTGAGTGCTGGGAGAGTCAGGACAGACAAAAGAAAATGTTTCTTTATCCAGCAAGTAATTAGTCTGTGGAACTCCTTGCCACAGGATGAGGTGATGGCATCTGGCCTAGATGCCTTCAAAAGGGGATTGGATGAATTTCTAGAGAAAAAAGTTCATCACAGGTTACAAGCCGTGATGGTGACATACAACCTCCTGGTTTCAGATGCAGGCTACCTTAGGATGCCAGACAGGATGCAGATCTCTCGTCTTGTGTGTGTTCAGGGCATCTGGTGGGCCAATGTGAGATACAGAAAGCTGGACTAGAGGGGCCTTTGGCCTGATCCAGCAGGGCTTATGTTTTCATGAGGCTCTCACCCAGGTTTGGTTTCCACTCATCACCAAATGAGGAATGGAGGATACAATTTCAAGACCACAGGTAGGGAATCACTGTTTGCTTGCTTGCTTGTTTGTTTCTTTTAAAATGCTCCTTACAGAAAACCTCCCCACTAGTAGAAAAACAAGATGGATCAGGGGCTTAGAAAAAGGTTTTGTTGTCACCTGGGAACATTCGGAATTGGATCTCCTCACCCCACCCCAGATGCCTTCCTAGAAAGAGTGCAGTGCACTTTGCTGCCACAGAATCCACGGCCTCATTCTGCCATACACGGCTGTGGCTGCATCATCACTAGAGACAGCAGGCTGGTATAAACCGTGGGCGGCTTCCAGTCCAGGGCTTCTGGGGGACAGCGCTTACCATTCGTAGCAGACTGTCATAAGAAAACCAGCTGTGACCACACCACAGAGGGAAGAGAGGATGACGGTGATGACGATCATGTCTCCGCTACGCCTCCCAGGCCAAGTGTCCACTGTTTTCCATGCTTGGCCTGGAATGGAGGAGAAAGGAAGGCGTCAGGTCATCTCCGTCTCCACTTGCCTGTCTGACAAAGGAGCTAAACTCCCACAGACCGGCTGATCACTTATTTTTAAAAATACAGTAGAACCTCCAGAGTTGACCACCTCTCTATATTGACCACCTCCTTAAGCTGACCTAATTTTCACAGTATGGACAGACACTGCATGTACACGGTGGGAGACCAACCTCTCTATATTGACCACCTCCGTAAGTTGTATCTTGACCACTTCGACCATTGCACAGAGTATTAATTTACCCTCCGTAAGTTGCCCACTGAACGTGACACTGTGGGCCTGTGTTTTGTCTGGTTTGTCCCATCTTGGAAAAGCAAGAAGCCACGCGACAATCCCTCCCCTACGCCTGCTAGCGCGTGTGCGAAAGGGTTTTTTTAGGTGGGCACACTGCACAGAGCCGACAGACCTGCGCCAGCTGCCAATTGTACCTGGACGTGTACCAAGTAGTGAGGGACATGAGGTTGCTTGCGCATAGTGAAGCCACTGTCCTTTCACTTCTATTTTGCTGCCTATTCTCCCGGTTTGGAGAGATCCTTCTGGAGCACTTCACAATCCCTTCTGGTCTTTACACTCTCACATAACACTCTTTACGCTTTACATCTCTTTACATCTCAGAGACTCCAGCTGAACCTTCACAACCCTGGTGATGATGAGAGGTCCCAGAACAGCCTTCAAGTAGCCTTCCAGAGACCTCTCATCATTGCCAGGGTTGTGAAGGTTCAGCTGGAGTCTCTGAGACGGTGGGGCAGGTCTGGAAGCGGACACAAATGGATCTGACAATTCCCCATGGGACAATACCAGTCTCCAGTTGATGCGGTACCAGCACAATATTAGCAGATAATGAAAGCAGAGTTGCAAATAACAAGAGATGGTGGCAGTTCTGCCTCTCACAGATAGCTAATTCGCATATAAAGACTGCTGACTGTACCTGCTAATGCATCCCAGTGCAGGTGCTGCATGCAGAGTCATGTGTTTTCCCATGTGGAGGGCACCAGGATGCAGGTCTCTTGTTGTCTGGTGTGCTCCCTGGGGCATTTGGTGGGCCGCTGTGAGATACAGGAAGCTGGACTAGATGGGCCTATGGCCTGATCCAGTGGGGCTGTTCTTATAACACTGATTTGGGACTGGCTATCACTTTTAGTATTTCCTGGAACGTGCTGGAATCCTTAGCATGTATGCACTACTGAAACAGAGACGCCTGCGTTGGCTCGGTCATGTTCTGAGAATGGATGATGGCCGGATCCCAAAGGATCTCCTCTATGGAGAACTTGTGCAAGGAAAGCGCCCTACAGGTAGACCACAGCTGCGATACAAGGACATCTGCAAGAGGGATCTGAAGGCCTTAGGAGTGGACCTCAACAAGTGGGAAACCCTGGCCTCTGAGCGGCCCGCTTGGAGGCAGGCTGTGCAACATGGCCTTTCCCAGTTTGAAGAGACACTTGGCCAACAGTCTGAGGCTAAGAGCCAAAGAAGGAAGGCCCATAGCCAGGGAGACAGGCCAGGGACAGACTGCACTTGCTCCCAGTGTGGAAGGGATTGTCACTCCCGAATCAGCCTTTTCAGCCACACTAGACGCTGTGCCAGAACCACCTTTCAGAGCGCGATACCATAGTCTTTCGAGACTGAAGGTTGCCAACTACTACAGGATAGCCTATAGAAGAACATATGAACAGCCCCACTGGATCAGGCCATAGGCCCATCTTGCTATCCCAAGCAAGCCATTTTGAGCATCCCTCCCCCCCCAGCAGACAGGTTTCCTTCACCACTCTACTTTCCACTTCTCTCTACCTTTTTGTCAATTGCCCACTGACACCCACTCTCTGTTTCCTGGTCCTCAACCAGTTCCCAATCCACGAGAGGACCTGTCCTCTTATTCCCTGACTGTGGAGTTTTCTCAACAGCTTTTAGTGGGGGACCATATCAAACACCTTCTGGCATTTAGTGAATCTGTGGAGACCCAGTGGAGGCCAGGCAGCCTAAGTAAAAAAGCGTTGTTTTCTTTTAGCTGTTGGGGCTCTGTAACATGCTACATGCTATGGGCTGGCGAGGGATAGCATTGGTCTGCCTGTCTGCTATGAAACCAAGTATTTTTTTAACTTACTTTTTTTTAAGCTTATGAATTTTCAGGGGTTTTTTTAAACACTGATTGTGGGTTGTTTATTCTCTGTCTCTTGATATAGATATAGATGATATAAATAGTAAGCATCACAAGAGGATCAATTCTCATTGATATTTGCAATAAAACTTTTTAAAAATCCAATCTAAATAATGACTTGGCCTTGCATTTGTTGTCCTGGGAGCTAAACATGATAATATTTAAATGATATTTTTCCCGTATGTTGACCACCTCCCTATGTTGACCAATTTCCTCCAGTCCCTTGGGTGGTCAACTTAAAGAGGTTCTACTGTATTTAAATCCTGCTCTAGGGAGGCTTCCACAGTTCTCACCCGAACCTGTTCCTCAATTTTTGGTGTTCTGCATTACAGATTCTTTACTGTATTTTTTTTTCTGTTTTCCCCTCCCCTACATTAATGATAAAACACTACAAGGAAAGCACTCTTGAGATCCTTGACAAGTTGCTTGCCTCAAGACTCTTTTTGTGCAGTGTTTCTCTGATGCACTCATGCACTCCTGAGCAAAACACCATCACAAAAAGACCCTTGAAGCAATCATACATACAAACAAACCACATCAGGATTGCTTTGGTGCTGTGTGAGGGGCCAGAATTTAGTGGGACAGCACCTGCTTTGCGTATGGAAGATCCCAGGATCAACCCTTGGAGCCTCTAGCTTAAAACATCTCAGGATTCAGGGCCCCACTGAAGACCCTACTCTGAGACCTCAAACAACTGCTGCCAGGCAGAGGGGACAATGCTGGATTACACAGATCAATGGACAGACTTGGTTTAAGGCAACAGGAAAAACAGCCTCTTGGGTGCACTAGAAATAGGCTGCTATAGGTCCTCAGACATTTGGAGAACCTTCTCTTCCACAGAGACCCCCTGTTTCTAGTGTACCTTCGTTCAGCCTGATGGATGCAGACCATCTTGTTTCTGCTTTGATGCTGGTGGCATTCATGGCGAGGAATTTCACCCTGAAATGAATGGCAGAGAGAGAGAGAGAGAGAGAGAGAGAGAGAGAGAGAGAGAGAGAGAGAGAGAGAGAGTGTCAAGGATTCCCACAGTCTCCAAGGCTGTATAGGTTGCAGCAGAGCTAAAGTTCAGGAGGCATACGAGACTGGCATAAAAAAAAGCATTTGGGGGCTCCCCAAAGGGTCTCCAATTGGCCCCCCCTTGCTTTGTGGCACTGCATCCTGACATCACAAGCGGCAAAGACCACAGAGAAGACCACTGAAGTCATCTACTGCATTAGAACATTAGCAGGTGACTTCTCGGCTCTGCTCAAAGTTTGCAATCAAGCATGTGCGGGCAAGAATGGCTGTGTTTGTTTTGCAGGACGGTTGAAGAGACCAGCTGAGGTTTAGGGAGACTGGCATCCAGCGGCCAGAGGAACCACAGAAGAACAAACAGCCGCTGGGCAAAGGGAACTGGAAGGCAGGCCCAGAACATTGCAAAGGCTGTGTAAGACAGGTACAGTCGAGCGTTTGACAGCTACGTCAAGAGTCAGTGGTTTGGGTCCTAAGACACCCTTGGAACAGAAGCCCAAGAGTGTGACCAAAGGGATCCCCATGTTTGGGAGGCCTCGTACTCCAGAAAAATGGGGCTGGGACTCCCCCATTGTTCCTCCCAATGCCAACCCTTAGAGGCTGCCTTAATATTAACGCTAATATAAAACATGATTCCTCTTTTCATTGGAGATATCTTGGAGGGTAAAATGCCAACCTCACATTTCTCTGTTGCAATAGTGAAAGGAGAGACCCTGCACGGTCGGAAGACTGTTGCCACCTGACCA
Source organism: Tiliqua scincoides (assembly GCF_035046505.1). Lineage (NCBI taxonomy): Eukaryota > Metazoa > Chordata > Lepidosauria > Squamata > Scincidae > Tiliqua > Tiliqua scincoides. Next base: position 58,011,762 of record NC_089828.1, read on the forward strand.
GAGCACAGTAGCTTCTGCCACATTGCTCAGGTGCACACGATGACTTAGAATGGGGGACAGAGCCTGACTCATGCCTGAGTGTGCGCATGAGTCACTTTGCCACAGCCCTCATTCCAGGCAGTTGAAGAGGTCGGCTCAAGAGACTGCAATGTGGAAAATCTGGATGAACCCACCAGCCCCTCCTTGGATGTTTGGGTCAGAAGATGGGCTCTGGGTGCAAGAAGTGGGCTGGGCTTCCAGTCTCTCATGGGAGTGCTGAGTTTCTCAACTCTACCTTGCTGTGATGAGGGGAGCACCATCCCAAGTCCATCAAGTTGTGTATTTATTTTTAGTTTCTTAAAACACAACACCCGCTGGGGAGGGAGAGGATCAAAACTGCGACTCCAGCCAGGGGAGAGATGATTTGCTCCTCCTTTGGCTCCGTCATCCTTTTGTAAGTGAGGCATTCTGGGGATGAATGGGGGTTTGTGGCAGCCAATGGGGTCTGATCAGGAAGACAACCCCCACAGGTGGTGGGCAGAAAGGATAAGTACGGAGAAATGCCCATCTGCCTGTTGCCAAGCCGCCGCCAAAACTTTTGCCGCTCCTCCAAGTGCTGCCCACCACCTCAAATTCGAGGCAGAACATTATTCGAGGAAAATTGCCACTCCAGTCCAAGCTCCAGCTAAACTCCATTTTGCCCCTGTGCAAAGTAGTCCCTTGATTGCCCCGCCAAGCTCACCTGTAAGGGCCTGGGGAAGGCAGCGGGCCGTTGCAGTTGGTCCGGCTGTTGTCCTTCTTGCAGGCTGATTCATTGCCGACCCGGAGCACGCCCCCACTCCTGCCTTTGCTACAGGGGTACTGGGAGATGGTGGACTTCATGGTCATGTAGCCATAAGTGGAGTGCAAATCTTCGTAGGGTGGGATCTGCTGAGGGTTCGTGGGGTTTTGGAAGGTGGCTGTGGCTGCCAGGGCAGAGAGAAGGAGAAAGGGGACCAGAGTGAGGTTACTTGGAAGCAAGTTTGCTTCAGCAGCTTCTCCGTTACGTGAGGGCATTAAGAACAACCTTGCTGGATCAGTGACTTGTTTGGAGAAGTGAGAGCAGCTGGGATTTCAAGCAGTTCACCTTCTGCCCTGCACTGGCCCACCCTGAACCCAGGTGTGTGGGAACTGGCTGTGAATGCTGCTTAGTGGAAAGAGAGAGTAGTGCTTTGTGTATGTTGGAGGGAATTCTTTTTTTATCAGGACTTTACACACAGCATTACAGAAGGAGCTCTAGCAGTAGCACCAGCCCCTCTGAAAGCCTCTCTGAGCACGGATGGAAAATGCAGTCTGGGGTCAAGAGGTGTTGGCCAGACTCACCATTCGCGAAGGTCACCACCAGCCAGATGTTGTCCGAGGCACTGACGAGCGGGTCAAAGACACAGGTTGGGAGTTCCAGGGCAAAAGTGCTACCTGTAATCTTTCCTTTCATGTTCTGCTCAGTAACATGAGGATTGTAGGGGATCAACTCTGGGGAGAGAGGGAGAGAGAGAGTGAATAGTGAGTCCCTAAGGTCAGGCAGCTACTTGGACTTGAGAAATGGTCAGGAGCACGAGCAAATGAAGGCACCGGGCTCTCAGCTGCCAACTCCTGGCCTGGAGACGGCCATTTCTGCCCAAACTTACATATATGCCACAGGCACTAAATGTGTACACCTGTGGCTGGGCAAAATGGGTTAACTGACAGCTGCACAGATTTGCTCAGGGCATGGACTCCCTTTATATCTTCCACAACCACCTCCTGATTCTTAGCTATTCTTAGCTAGGCTGAGAATATACATCCACCCCAAGTCTTCCAGGAAGCTTAATGGCCTTGTGAGAATCTGAATGCAGGTCAAAGCACAATACTCCAAACCCTACCACGAGTTATGCCCTGAAATTCAGGGATTGCTGGGTTGTGGTATTACTTAGCAAGTTAGGTTACGGTTCCCTTTTATTCTGAAAAGAAAAAAAGAAGTTGGTATCCCCTCTATGATTAGTCTATCCATGCCCCCACCACTCCACTGTGTTTTCCCACCAGCAGAGGGCAAGTTGCCTACCCAAATACACAGCTCCAGGTTACCTGAGCCAAAAGTTGGAGAGGAAAGGAGACCGATTTAGCACACAGCAAAACGTTAAGCTGCCTTGTTGGGTTTTGTGCCTAGTGTCTTAATTTTGAGACATACAAAATTATGCAGGGGATGGACAGAGTGGATAGAGAGATGCTCTTTTCCTCCTCACACAACACCAGAACCAGGGGACATCCACTAAAATTGAGCGTTGGGAGAGTTAGAACAGACAGAAGAAAATATTTCTTTACTCAGCGTGCGGTTGGTCTGTGGAACTCCTTGCCACAGGATGTGGCGATGGCGTCTGACCTGGATGCCTTTAAAAGGGGATTAGACAAGTTTCTGGAGGAAAAATCCATTACGGGTTACAAGCCATGATGTGTATGTGCAACCTCCTGATTTTAGAAATGGGCTATGTCAGAATGCCAATGCAAGAGAGGGCACCAGGATGAGGTCTCTTGTTATCTGGTGTGCTCCCTGGGGCATTTGGTGGGCCGCTGTGAGATACAGGAAGCTGGACTAGATGGGCCTATGGCCTGATCCAGTGGGGCTGTTCTTATGTTCTTAAACTACAATTCCCAGGAAGCCTTGCAGGTCTCTGGTGTGCTCCCTGGGGCATTTGGTGGGCTGCTGTGAGATACAGGAAGCTGGACTAGATGGGCCTATGGCCTGATCCAGCGGGGCTGTTCTTACGTTCTATCGTTCTGTCACCCCAAAAGCACAAAGCACAGGACGGGATCCCAAAAGTGATATGGACTGGGCTGCACAGCTGCAAGAACAATGTCTCTCCATGTGCAAGAGCACACTCCTATGCATGTCTACTCAAGAAATAAGTTATATTGTGTTCAGTGGGGTTTAAGTTACTCCCAGGAAAGTGTGTATAGATTCGCAGCCTCAGTCTGTGACAGGCAACCTGGCTGCACTAGTAGGCAGCTAGATGCCTATCTAATATCTACTCCCAGCACTTCAAAGGAACAAAGAAAAAACCCCGATCTAATAGGTGGGAGAGCTGCCTGACTCTAAAGTGCTGGAACAAGCAGGGCCATCAAAATGGATGTTGCAGGACATGCCCTGCCTGAATCCAAACAGCTCTTTTCTAGCACTCTTCTTCTAGGAAGGCTATTTTAGATTTTTTGCACTTCATGGTGAAGAGATGGGCAGCTATTCCTGGAATACCATCAATGGACCGCACAGCTTAAACAACATCAAAGAAGATGCTTCCTGTCTCCAGGAGCTTGCAATCAACAGTTTCCCAGTGGGCGATGACACAGGAGAGAGGAGGAAGCAAGAGGAACAAAGGGAGACCTTGAGCATGGGGCATTGAAATAAGGTCAACTGCCCTAAATCTTTTGGCCTGGGCCCGTTACAAGTGTTTAAAAAAGAATTGAGATCATAACCAGAGAATAATCACCAATGTCGGCGATGGTCCCAGTAGCAGCCAGGAAGAGAAGCAGAACGACAGAGTCCATCCCCGTGGAGGCTGGTTCTCCCAGAGAAGATGTTCAGGGCCAGTGGAAGAAGCCCCTCTGTTGCTCTCGCAGGCCTGGGTGAAAGTGAGGAGAAGACCATACAGGTAAAAGTTTCCCCTTCCATCCAACCAGCCCACTCTCGCTTATCACAAGTTGACCTTAGCCCTTTCCATGCCAACCTTCTGCATTCCTCTCATCTCGCAGAAGGATCTTGACCCTGATAGCAGGCAGGTTTGTCTTGTTTGTTCGGAGGGGGGGGGGAAACCCCAAGAAGACACATGACCCAAGAGAGGCATCGCTGGGGGAACAAGTAGGGTGCAACCAGCCGTGATGACAAATATCAGACAAAAATTCCTATGGAATCAGAACCAAGATGGATCAGACTCAGAAAAATGGTGAAATGTTTAGGGTAGGAGCTCAACAGCTCACTTGTGGTGGATTCTCTTGCATTGGTTGGTTGCTGGAATCTTGTAAAGAATTCAGGACAAGGCTGGCCAGAAGCAAATGGCCAACAGTGGGAGATCTACTGGCCTGCAACAGGTCCCAGTTTCCTTCTTCGACTGGACTGGAGCTTTTTTGCCAGTCAGCGTAGACAACGCTAGATGGGTCTGTGATCCAACTCAACAGAAGGAGGATCTTTTTGTTCGTACTGACGACGATTTGGTGTGAGATTCTGAACAACTTTTGCTTTGCAAATTTAACACACACAGCTGGGCCAGTAAAAGAACAAAAATGGGTTGAGCACATAAGCCTGAGGTTGGCGGTCTTCTCCAAGTAAGGGGGAGACAAGATTAGGTCTGAATTTGCCGCTCCTAGCAAAGGCCACAACTGGGCTGCTGTTCATACTGGTGACTAATCCTGCTGCCATCAGAATGATGTGCAAGGTTGTAAGAACATCTGGTGGCCATTGCTCCAGTGGGAGTGGGTATTCATGCACAATGGGGGGGGTAGGCAGAGAGGAGATGACAAAAAGCAGGGGAAGGCAGAAGCTACGGCATGGGCAGTTTAGGAAGGGACCGGGGTCTGCGATGGACGACACCTGGCCAAGAACGGAGATTTAAGGACTGTAGTGGAGAGCAAACTATGCGCTGTGAGAAGTTTCGTTTGCAGGTAAAGCGTATGCCTTGCGTACAGAAGTCGCAGGTTCAATCTCCCATTAAATCTGTGATGAATAAGCTTGGACAACTGCTGCTGCCTCCCAGCAACTGCTGTTCAGAGGTACACTGTCCCTGAACATGGAAGCTCTATCTTGTCAACCTCTTCTCGTCCTTGAATTTGTCCAATCCCCTTTTTAAGCCAACGGCATCAGCACCTCTTACGGCAGCGAATGGCATAACTCAATTGTTTGTTTCATCGCATTCAGCATGAAATTATGCATCAAATGATATATAACATGATGGTATTATTTGAAAATACCAAGATCTGAAAAATTTTGGCCTGTAGCGGTGTCACCCCCCCGGTGCACATCATCCGATGCAGCCCATACCCCCCGCACCCCTGTAGTGATGCCACTGGAGGAGAGTCTGTGGGTGGCAACCTCCCCAAGCTTTTGGGGGGTGCCACAGCAGCTTCTCCCTTTACTTTTTCTATGCCATTTCCCTCCTGCCATTGTGAAACGCAAGGCCAAGCCTATGACGGCCCCCAGTGATCTCCCATTTCAGCCCTGACCAAACCAACCTTGCTTGACAACACGTGTCCTCAGACCCTTGAGAAGCACTTATGGGGGCACAACGGGCCTGCGTGGACCAGCAGAACCCTGGGCTGTGTTGGGAGTGGCAAGGGGAGACAGGAAGGGCAGAAGTACTCCAAAAATGCCACCAGGCTCGTCTGGTGGGGGTGGGGGCATGTAGGAGCCCCAGCCATGTTAGCAGCCGCACAGGTTGCCAACAAAAAAGGGAAGACAATGCTGCAGATCTTGTTCTTCAAGATAAGTGGGGTGGGACTGGGCGGCCCGTAATGTGGAAGGACCAGTCTAAGCCACACCATCAGTGCCGTCCCGTCCCTTCCCCCCCGGGAATAAATGAAGTGACACAACAAATGGCTCCAAAACACCCATTCACAGTAGAGGCTGCCCAGTGGTACTTTGTTTGAGTCCCTGCACTGGCTTTTTATCCTTCCAGGCAACCTCTGCTGAGGGAGGGTAGCTCTGTCACATCTCTACATCTGGTGCAATTGAATGACCCAGGCCTCCCTCCTTTCAAAGATGGAGAACGACCCGCACTGGGAAGAGGCTAGTTCTTGCATCTCTGCAGGAGTCACTGCTCTGACCTTCCTTTCTTCTAGCCAGTCGCTTCTGGGGGAAGGGTAATTCTGCCATGTCTCTGCACTGGGTTCAAATGAATGGCCCAGGCCCCTTGCAAAGTCACCTGCAAGGAAGCTGAACAGCCAAGTTGCTCAGTCTTTGCACTGGGTTTTCCGCCTTCCAATGAGCCTTTGCTCCACCAGAGATCCACCACCTCTCTGCTTCAATGGATGCAGTGAATGGAAGTGAATGGATCATTCAATTACTCGCAGCCTCAGAAGGTGCTTCCTGTTGTGTCTCTGGGCCAGAAAACTCACTGGAACAGAAACACCCAGGTGGGCTCTTTGGAAGGCAGGTGAGACTGGCACTGCAGTCCTATGCACTTACTTGCAAGTAAGCACAACAGGACCTACTTCTGAGTAGGCAATGCATAGGCTTGTGCTGCTATTCTTTTATCATTTGTGTATTTACTCAAAATATTTATCAACTGCCTTTCTCTGGATGATGTTCAAGGCAGCTCACAAACACTGCAATGATCAAAATTAAAAGCAAGAGAGTAATAGAGAAGCAGCCGTAACTGCACAGCCTATCCATGGCTAGATGGGTCCAAGGAGAAGAGCACTAAAACCGCTGGGGCAAATGAACTTTCTGAAGAGGTTTGTCCTGGCTAGCGGAAGGGGATCCGCAGAGGGGACTGAGAAACCTCGCTTGGTATGGTGCTTCAGGACCAGGGTGTGGCCACCCTGCAGCCAAGGGAGCCTCAGATCTTAGCAGAGCAGAAAGGCCCAATCAGGAGACCGGCCCTGCCGCATGAATGTGAAAAACAGGGAGGAGGTGGACAAGCGGGAAAGCCATCCATTCCGCAAAACACTTCACTCTGAGCCGCTTGAAATGGTTTTAATGCTGTGTGAATGACCATAGGAGCCTCTGGGACCAAACCCATTTTGTTTGCTGCCCCGCAAGGCTGCCAGCAGAACGGCATTGGAAGGTCCCTGGCAAGGAGCCCCAAAAGGGCCTGTTGCCCACTCAAAGATATCCTCTGAGCCTCTAGTGCTTGTGGGAAAGCAGCGGTGGAGCAGCGGTCTTTGGGCCTGGCCAGGCAAAAGGTCTCCATGGAAGTAAGTGGATTAGACCTTTCTGAAGCCTCAAGCCAGCCCTGTTGTGGCAGGCACTTCAGGCAACAAGTCCCACTTCTGCCCAGGAGAATCTGCATACTCCATAAACCTTGTATAAAAACCAGGGTGATGGGAGAGGCCAGGATCCCTGGGAACCCAGCAAGCAAGCCGGGGGGGGGGGGGAGATATGAGGTTTACTTGTGAATGGGCTTGTCTACTTGCCAGTTTGCTTTAATTTTTTCACAGCCAAGTTTCTGTTCCACAGGCTTCCAGCAGAAAACACCTGACCCATCTCAGAAGATGGGAGGCTGTGAGAGCTGCCACTGGCCAGTCACGCCTTACCCTCTGGGGCATCCAAAGCCCTGCCCCACCCAACCATGGGGTTCTGCTACTTGAGTGACCAGAGTCTGTTGAGTGCTAGTGAAAGTGACCAGAGACAGGATAAAACTCCACAACCTTTCCCCATCTCCTCTGTGGCTCTTCATCTCTCTCTAGTGGCCAGGCCTCATAATGGGGCTCATCCATTGGGGTCATCAAAAATCCAAACCCCGGACTGCGGAGAGGCAAGGCGGCTTCCAGCCATCCATCCATCCACCCATCTCCCGCTTCAGTGCTTGAACAGGGAAGCCGCCAAGTGGCAGCCTTCAATGCTTGGGTCCCCTTCCTTTTCCTTGTGTGCAGCTTCCAATATACAGAACTTTTGATTTGCAAATACAGTACTTTTAAATTTTGCTGCTGGTTGCTTTGAGAAATGTATAGCTTGCTGTATGGCTTGTTTTTGAAAAAATATTGTTTTAATCAATAGCTGCTCTGAAATTCTTATACAAAGGTATGAATAAATGATATACAACTCTCCCCCCTCAACATCTCCTGGCCTGCATTCCTTACAGTTCTCAGATTACATTCCAGAGAGATATAATCTGCTTTCCCGGGATAGGAAAAAGGGTGAGCTTTCCAACTGGTTGGACCTTTGACACCAAGAGCTCAGTGAAGGTGGCTTCAGAAGGCCAGAAGGTTTCAGAAGTGCCTCAGCCCCAGTGCCTGCTCAGAGTTTGACACAGGAGATTAGACAAGCAGGTGCAAAGCTGTCTTTTCGGCCGACTTTTCCTGCTAGCGCAACAACAGCAACATTCATGTGAAGGTTTTGGTGTTTCCACATAGGCAGGACTGTTACTGGAGGAGATAGCAAAGCATGCAGTTAATTGCCCACCCCCCTCCCACTTACCCTTCCTCCGGCAACGTGGGAGGAACAAGGCCTGGGAAGGTGGAGACTTTGGCCTGTGGTCCACAAACTACTGCTTTAGCTTCGGGTTACTCTCCGGTCGTGATTTACTGTTGCGATTTTAATATTTTATTCTGCAGACCCCTCTGAAAACGGTTTGGGCTGGAAAGCAGTTTGCAGATCAGGGAAGAAAGAAAAAAAGCACGCAGAGACTAGGGCTGGGAGTGTTGTCATATCTGTTTTGCCCTTGCTGTGCACAATTCAGAATCTGCTATTTGACACAGAAAGTAGCAGTTTGAGGATTTCAGCTTTTATTTTTTTAAAAAGTTCCTAGTCCACTGAATTTCAGATAAAGATATCCGGAAGGCATCTGACCAGAGTCAGGTAAATCCTTAGAAACAAAGAGGGAGGTATTGGAAAGAGTCTAGAATGTTGATGAAACCAAGAATGGTAGAAATGATGATATAGACCAGGGGTGCTCAATAGGTGGATCGCGATCTACCGGTAGATCGCGAGGCAAAATGAGTAGATCGCGGAGCCCTGTCTCTCCAAACTGTTAATATGTCAGTTTCGTCTAGTGACTAGATGAAACTGACATATTTAGCTGACACTAAACTGGCACTGAAACTGACACCTTAGCTGCTCTTCAGGCATGCAGCAACAAAACTGACGAAACTGACTAGACTCCAGCAGGGGCTCCATACATTAAAGAGGGTGTCTGTCAGACGCTTCCTTCCCCCCTGGTAGATCTCCGGGCCTTGCTGGGTTTCAAAGTAGCTCTCGAGCCAAAAACGTGTGAGCACCCCTGATATAGACGGTATATTAAGTATATAAAGTATAGGATAAGTAGAGAAGTATATTCTTTATTTTTTATTATTTCTTTTATTTTCTGGTTAATGAGGGGTAAAAGTAGAAGAATAGTAGATTAGGGAAAGTAGAATGATGTACTAACCAAATTGGCAGATGGTGTCCTGCACCCTCCCCCAATGTTTGTGGTGTTTTGTGTGATGTTTGTGTGTGTTATTTAAAAAAACCCAATAAAAATTTTAAAAAAAAGTAACAAAGAGGGAGGATGGTGAAAAGAGATCTTACGCCACTCTCTGTGCCTGTATGCCCACAATGCACTCAACCCACTCTGTCAAAAGCCCATGCTTTTTGAACTGGGTTTGAAATACTTAACCTATGAAAGGAGAGACTCTCAAGCCCTGACTCCCTGTGTTATATACGTAGGGTCCTCAGTGGGCCTGGAGCTTTATATAAGAGAGCAGGTTCTGCCCACAGAGCTTCTCTGACATGAGATCTGAGTAGACACCTCCAATTTTCCAGCATCAAAAGACATGGAAGGTAGTACAAGCTACAAAACCGAGCTTCTTGAAAAATTTCAGCTTTTGTGTACTAATTAAAAAAAGAAGTCACTAGTCCTCATGAAGGAACACACTGTGCAGGCACGGCCTGCTAAAACCTCAGACACCAGAGGATGACTGAGATAGCCTGCGGCTGGGAGAAGGTTTGGTGTTTCTTGCTCTTCTCTTCAGCTAGCAAAGAAGCACAGAAAGACGCAAAATAAAATTATTCAACTTGCAACCACTGGCGCAAGTTGCAGAAAACCAGTTTTTATTGGCACCGCAAAAAATCCAAATTACACACAGCTCTGCCCATTGTTTCTCTGGAGATTTTAGGCAGATAAAAGCATTTTGGGCTATGGAGTCAGAATCTGAGCTTGCTCTGAGCGGCTACCTTGCTGGCTGCTGTTACCCAACTCTCTCTCAGCCGCTCCACCCAGAACCGTAAACACAGGGATATCAGCAATCTCTTGCGCTGTGTCTGAACCTTTGCAACCAGACCATTCTTAGCACTCTCTACAAAATTCAGAAATGAACACATTTCGGAACAACGGAGGCCCCTCACTGTGTCAGTCCCACTTCGGAACCAGGAGAGGACAGTTCATGATCCCAAAATCCAGACAGAAACTGGGACGAGAGCTCCAGAAGCATCCCTGGTCAAGAGTACTAAAAAGTGCTGGCAGAGAGATCAACAAAAGCCGCCTCTAGGCATCACACAAAGCCTCTGATGCGACTCGCCAGTGGACTTCAGTGTGTCAAGAGCGAGGACCTGGCTCCAGCCCCAGACTGCAACATGCGACTCCTCTCCCAGGAGCCCCCTGAAGGAGCCCAGCAGGAAGGTGAGAGCCAAGAGCCCACTGAAAGAGCCAGCTCAAGAGCTACGGCTTCTCCATGTGCTTGTCCCACCAAGCAGAATTTTTGAGACAGTGCACAGCCTCCGACTCCTTCCCTCTTCCTCCCCAAATGGCAGCCAATCAGCACGTGCTTCATCTGTGTTGCTCCACCCCTTCTCTCTCCTCCCTGGCCAGCTTGACAGAGAGGAGAGGCAGAGTTGTGCAACAGCAGTCTGGGTGCAGTTTTAGAGGGCAGGCAAAGCAGGACTGCTACAACCGGGGGGGAGGGGCGGGGACAGGTGGCTGGGAGACTGAGGGGGCCTGTTGAAGATTGGGGAGCTTGGCCAAAGGTCTTGACCCACCTGTGGAAGAACCCTGGCCCAGAAAGACACATCAACCATCACACCACAATGCTGCTTCCTCTACACTGAATTTCTTACTTTTGCAACACGCAGACAGATAAATCCCATTCCGTGGGAGGAGGAGACTTGCATGGAGTGCAGGAGCAATGCTTGGCATGTGGAGATTGTGGGAGGGGAAGAGACAAGCAACAGGACTTCATCTTATACTCTTGTTCTGGGCCCCTGGAATACCTGCAACTCACATACAACTGTGACCACGTGATGGAAGGACGCAAGGAGAGAGTTAAGCCATCATCCCTTTATGCGTTTCTCTTGCGGGGTACATTCAGGTTGGATCATGACTGGGAGCCCTGAAAGATGGTACAAAACTAATACAGATGCCCTGTCCCCCCCCAAAAAAACCGGTTGGACAATCCCAGAGAGAGAGAGAGAGACAGACAGAGAGAAGGTGTATCTTATTGCTCAGAGTAGGACAAGCAAACATAAGGCAACAAAGGGTGCCTGCAGGAGAGGCGCCACCCTGGAGAGAGGCACCCGCAGCCCCGAAAGCGAGAAAGAGAGCAGGCTCCAGCTGGCCCCTGGGCACCGGCCATGCTCAAGGTCTCAAGCAGTCCTCTGTGACCCCCTGAGCGGCCAGCTCGGCCAGCACATTGTCCAGGTAGTTGGGGTCTGGGTAGCCGTGGCCTGAGGTGTTCGAGTACATCTCTGTCTTGTGGTGAATCTCGTTCCAGACCACTGTGTTGTTCTCTCCCGTCGTGCTGGATGTCCCCACGGTGAAGATCAGGCGCCTTTTCCAGGCCACCTTCAGGAGCTTCAAGACCTGGGGTGGGGGGACAGGGGAAGAGTGAGCACGCCAAGGCGACTCCATGTGCGTGTGACGCTCGCAGGGCTCATGATCCTGCCACCTGAAGTCTGGCGTTCAGGCAAGGGGGAAATGCTTCTTTCTAGAACCCCTTAAACTGGGAAGGAATCTCTAGATCGTTTAGGCTGCAATCCTATATACACTTGCCTAGGAGAAAGCCCCACTGAACATAGTGGGATTTACTTCCAAGTAAACATGTATGGGTGTTGTTAAGAGCCGCGTGCTGTTAGCTTGCCTGATGTAACCCTGCCCACAAATATCTGGATCCTGGACAGGCCACCCTGCTCTCCCTCTCGGCCTATTAGACTGCCTGACCCTCTTGAAAGGTGCAGTTTCATTTGCATTACATTATATCCTACATTATATGCCAACTCAAGGTGGCATCCACGGACTTCCCAGAGATCTCCCACCCAGGCACTGATCAGCAGCAGCCCTGCTTAGCTTTGGCAAAGTATGACATGCATTCAAGGCCAGAGGCCCGGGACCACAGCAGCCATAGGTAAGCCAAACACACCGACGGCAGCTCTGCGATACCTTTCTTCCCTTCTCGCTATCCGGCAGGTAACAGAAACGTGGAAAGCCTCTTGCAGTGTACGGCGCCCCCGGGCTGGGATGCTCTGGACCCTGGAACAGATCCAAAGGGGAAACAAATCACAACTCTTGGAAGAGGGTGTTTTTTCAGGAGCTGCTTTCAGCCTGAGCCATAAGAAGAACAGATTCACACACTACAGTGAAGATGGAAACATGACACTTCTGGAGACTGTGGCTATTACATGCCAGCAAATGATGATGATGATGATGATGGGCAACCTTCAGTCTTGAAAGACTATGGTATAAGCCTACAGCACCCGGTATTCCCAGGCGGTCTCCCATCCAAGTACTAACCAGGCCTGACCCTGCTTAGCTTCCGAGATCACGCATGTGCAGGGTAACACAACAACAACAAACACCCTTGAAACTAACTGTCCTGAAAATGTTTGGAGGAAACATGGGAGACTTTCTGTAACTATAGATAAAAATATCCGGGTATTTGAACACAACTTCTGTTGGTGGGGCCCTTGTGGTGAAATGCCCACCATTATGGCAGGGTAGGGCTGTGCCCGGATGAGACTGTTGTCCTGCTCCTTCTCTAAGGAGCTCTAAGGATGGTGGACGAGGCTCCCGTCTTGTATCTGTGCAAGAACCCTGTGAAGCAGGCCAGGCTGAGAGAGATCAACTGGTCCAAAGATGCATCACTGCTGAACTGGAAGGTGAAGGTGCATTCCTTCGGATTTAGTCAAGCACACTCTCCTGCACCCTCCAAATGGGAAGAGAACCTGGGACCTTGTTCAAGAAGAGCAGGCGCCCTACCACTGAGCAACAGTCTGACAGCCGCCACTATGTCTCCATCCCAGGAAAAACCCTACTAGGGAGATGTGACCAGGGCTCCTTAGAAGCACAGCTCAGCCCTGTAAACACTGGAACTGAAGAACTGGCCAGGAGCAAGTCACCCCACCCCTCTGTCCACAGCTCAGTTCCTTCTGTGCCACATGTCCCACCCAAGATGGTTCTACCATGCACATGTTCCTAGTGCACCTGGATGCCCTTGTCGATGTAGTAGGAAATCCGTATTGACCCGCAGTCCTCATGCCCTGGAAGGGAGCGTGGGAACGTGGAAACGTACATCTTCCCTTTCGGCTGGGTGCCCGTCTTCTCACCATAGATGGTCTTGCAAGACGGGCACTGCAGGCTGCCGTCCTGGGGGGGGGGGGCAGAACCACACACAAGAGTGATTTCATTGTAAAACATTTATGCTCCACTTTTTCCTGTCAGATTTTAAAAGTAGCTCAAAAGGCAAATAAAAGCACAACATCCATAAAATAAAATCTAAATAAACCCCATCCAAACCCAAAGACAAATAAAGAAGCAGCAACACGGTTATGGTAACACACAACAACACTGCCCATTTGTTTAACTAGCGGTAGATGAATATTTTTCAGGGCAAGAAAGAAGTTTTTTTAAAAGGTTTTGCCAATTTCCAGAAGGGAGGGAGCTGCATGAAAGTCTCTTGGAAAGGATCTCTAACCACCACCCCACACTGGGTCTAAGTTTCCAGTCCTTCGTGACAAATGCACTTTCCCCAACCCTCAGGCCACTGTGGCAACCACACAATGTGCTGGAAGACCCCCTAGCCCCAGTACCTTGTTCCCGTTGGTGTACATGGCCAGCATGCAGAGGATGTGGAAGGCATGAGAGCACTTGGTCAGCTTCCCCACAATCTCCGGCTGGATGGTCTTGCTGCTGCAGACATCGCTATACCCCGAAGGCACACCTAATTTTTCCATGCAGATAGTGCAGTCCTTCGAAACAGAACAAAGAGCGTTGATATTTCCTCAAGCCAAGCCAATTAAAGCGCCCCTGTGCCATTCGCATCCCGGACAACTGTCTCAATGGGTCCCAACTAGCGAGAGCCATTTTCCCCAGAATATTCCCCAGCAACAACGTTACAGCCTCATGGAAGGTGGCCACCAACCAGTGCTTCTGTGCCGGACAGAAGACCGTTCGGCCTGCACAAAACCACCTTTGCCTTCACTGCTTCCCACTGCGACCCCTGGCTGGGAGACAGGCAGCAGCCTCCTCTGCCCCCTTACCTCGTCAGCAGGGGGCACCTTCAGCTCCTCAAAATACTTCTTCACCACCTCCTCAGGGCTGTCGGCACCACCTGAACGGACAGAGAGAGACCAGAGGGAGGCACCCTTGTATGACCGAGGCACCACATGAACAAGAGGAGGTGGAAAGGCTGTGGCAGGAGAGGCAGGCAAGGCAAGAGGCCAAGGAGGAAGGGTTAGAAGCCGCAGGAACATGGTCATCCAGCAAGGCCGCCTCCTATGGGCCAAGTCAGCAGCCAGGAAGGTTCAGAAAGGAATGTGGCACAATGGAAGGCCGTCGATTCCCACCTCCTGCAAAAGAGTCGAGTTGAGAGGACCCAGGGAGCAGAAAAGCGAAACAGGCTAGAAGGGGAGCCAGTGGAGGGAGCCACTTTGGAGAGGAGGCAACACAGAGGCTCAGCTGAATACATGATGGAGTTTCTCCAGGGAGGAGATCAAAGGGCAGCAGGAAGAGAATGGACTATACCACTTCCAGGCTGTAGGTGGAGAATCTTTTTTGGAATTCTCCTCTAAGTGGAGAGATGTGGCCCAGCACAGGACCCCCTGCCCTGCCACCAGCTCTCACGTTGTTGCTTTTATTAGTGCAGAGGTTTTGATGCAGGGAAGCACTCAAAAGCAGAATGGTTCATTCCACCCCAGCAGGATGTGACCGTATCATTCTGCGGCACAGGATGACCAGGCTCAAAGCAGAGCCGTGGTCTCCATGGCTGAGGGGTCGAACGTATCACTCCACTGTTATAGGGTTCCTGGGAGGAAGTAAGGACAGGATACTGAAGCAGACAGCCACATGCCTACTGAGATACGCAACTTCGGACAGGAGTTTATGTAATGCAACTTTTCCCCTCGTAAGAGCAGCCCTGCTGGGTCAGATCAGGGGTGCCTCCAACCCAGCACCCTGGTTCCAACTGTAGAGAGACAGCAGTCCATAAGCAGAGAAAGTGGGCAACAGCTCTCTCCTACTGTTGTTTTGCTACGTCTGATCCTGGAGGTTCCCTGCAGCTGCCATGACCAACAGCCATGAAGAGTCCTGTCCTCCTCCTTCACAGGTGTGTCTCCTCTCCTTTGAGAAAGCACACAAGGGCAGCCTTCTTGGCCGAATCAGACTGAAGGCTTGTCTGGCCCAGTATCCTGTTTCCGACAGTGTCTGACCGATGCCCTCTGGGAAACCCACCAGCACCACATGAAGGCAACAGCCCTGCCCTCAGCTGTTGCTTCCCAGCGCCCAGCACTTGACAGGCACATGCCTCTGAACCTGGAGATCCTGGCCTAGTGGCTCAAAACTGAAAGAGGGGCGGTTGTTTTAATAAATGTTTGCACTGCTTGGAAGCTGCAGGGAGAAGAATATTTCTGTGCATGTGCAAAGGGCTCATCACAGAGAGCGGACTCAGGCGCCCAAATTAAGACTGTGACCTGCAACACTACTCGTAGGGAAGGACGGGAAAAAAAGGGGGGGAGGCTTACAGAGTTCTCTGAATGCTTCCCGAAGTGAATAATTCAGCTCACTGCTGCTGAGCAGACACTCCACATGGGCTTGTGGCATGGAGTAAGGAGAAGCATGTGGGATCACATGTTGAGTGTACCTGACCACTCCCACTTGCGATGGTGCGGAAGGAAAAAAAAACCACCTTGTGGCACTGTGACCAAGACCACGGTGTGATGGATCAAGCAGCCCCTTGTAAGGGACTGAGACCTTCCCACACAACTGAATAACAGCCAGGTGGAAAGCATTAAAAATTGCATCTAAAGATGCCTCTGCCTGGAAGGTGATGACAGAAGGAGACCCTACATCATGCAGGACGAAGCAGAGAATCTGGCCTGGACAACCCTGGCATCACATGGAAACATAGTAATTTCTGGTCCCAGTTCTGAACTTGAAAGTGATTTTCTCCTGGGGATTATTCTTGAAAGCTTCTCCAAGAGCTCCAAGAATTTTCAAAGAAAGCTTTTATTTACATTTACTGTATTTTTGATGTTTTTGTGCACCGGACACAGCTGGGGCTGGGGGCTATTATTTCTACAGCTACTTGGGATGAGTCACAGTTGTGCAAACTCTGGCCTGGGGTGCCCATCAGCCCCCACCACTGCGCCATGACAAGACCAGACTCCAATGCACACAGAAAACCAGATCCCATGCGTGGAAGGAGCTGCACATCATAGCAGCTGGCCCTTGCAGGCTTGTTGAGCTGTATGCTGATTTTTCAAAAGACATACAGGCACCACTTCTCTTATTAAATAAAGCAGTATGATGACAACAAAACTAGGGACAGCATAAGAGAATGAAAAGCAAAGAAAGAAGCCATTTACAAGGGTCTCATTTAGACAGACCTGGGTGCCTTGGACAGCCAATAAAGAGGGCACCCACTGAAATAATTCCCATCCCCTACTCAGGTCAGGACCTTCTTTTCAAAGTCTTGCAGGGTTAATCGGGGCAGAGCACATTTTTTGCATGCAGACGGCCTCAGGTTCAACACCCCAAATCTCCAGTTAAAAGTATCTCAGCTCAAAGGGCTCTGCTGATGACCTTGCAGACCTTCTGTGGCTGACTAGCTGGACTGCTGAAGTGACCAGTGTGGAGCTGAGCTGGCAAGCCCCTGCACCTCTTTTTGAGAAAGGCTAATCTGAATGGAGCCACACGTGCCTTCATCACAGCTAGATTAGCTGCTGCCATGCGTTTTGCACCCACTGGTTGCCAGCATGTTTCTGGGCTCAGTTCAAAATGTGGGTTATATCCTTCAGAGCCTTTCCTGACCTGGGACCATCTCTCCCACATGAAACAGCCTCCATTCCACACCAGAGACCCTTCCTTTTGAGGGCTGACTCCTGAAAGCTACCAGCTGAGACCCTGCTCTCTGAACACCCCCTCCCCCCGCACAGCAAGCTGCTGGTTTCGTGCATTAGTCAATAACTTGTAGGAAGTCACAGGATCATTCCGCAAGCAAGTGGTGTCAAAGCACTTCCTTGGGCTGTGGGCTCCTGCATGTTTGTGAAGCTGCATGTACAGGAAATGCAGCTGCAGCAGAGACAGCTTCCCCTTTGATGGGCTAGTAATGTGCTACTCCTCAAGCCAACCAGATATACATACAGGCTGGAGCACACTTGCCCACAAAGTCTTCAAGAGGATGCAGCTTCTCAGCGAGAAGGGCAGGAAGCTGTGGCTTGGTAGGCTGGAGGCCTCTCCATGTAGGTCTGCTCTGTCAAGCTGCCTGGGCCCTGCAGATTGCTGGGAAAGGAAGCTGCCTACAGGAATGCCATTAGGACCTTATTCTACCACACTATCTACCAGCAATGATCATCTTCCCCCAAAGTCTTTCTCCAGGTTCCCTTACTTTGGAGGCAGAGCAGGTGGCAACAGGACTGTTTTGGTTGTGGCACCTTGTAGCTGGAATGCTCTCCCCAGGAAGCTGGCCTGGTGTATGCGCGTATTTTTGGTGCCCAAACCTTAAAGGCCAGCTGAATAAATTGCATTTGGCTCCAACCCACCCATCCTATACACACAAAGATGGAATGGATCAAGTGTTCTCCCCAGGACTCCTGGCTGCTGTTACCCCCTTGCCAGATCCACAGCAGTGGCTGTGGAGAAGCTCCTCCTCTCCTTGCCTGAAACAGACAGCTAGGCGCATTAAGCTTTCATTGTTCCTGCTCATTCACATGTGGTTTAACCCATTTTTGCCTGGCCCATAGGGGTACACTTTTGGTCCCTGTTGTGTATTCGCAACATGGGGCAGAAACAGCTTAATTTGTTGCTTAGATATACACAAATGCATCAGTGTCAATTTTTTTAAAAAGCATTCATGATCCACCCTGGTACAACTACCTAGGGCTGGAGAAATACCCTTGGTGTCACCACATGCCATATGCCTTGTATAGCGTCACAGCTCAAGAGGAGAGCACAGGCTTGTACGCAGAAGGTCCCAGGTTCAAATGCCCACTTAAGAAGATCAGGTAGCAGATGATGGGAAAGATTCCTGCCTGAGATGTTGGAAAGCTGCTGTCAAGTCAGAGTAGGCAACACTGGGCTGGATGAATCGAGAGTAGGGGGCAACATTCCCTATGCTCATATGGAACTGAAAGCCTGGCTACTTGTGGGTGCGAGGGTGGGGGTGCGAGAAAGAGGCTACAGAACTACAATAGCCATGCAAATAATTAGTGAGCACAAAGCTGGTGGCAAGAGCACTCAGGCACAGATTGTTGCAGGAGGAAAGCTGTATGGGAAGAGAATCCAGAGCCCTCCAATCATTAAAAAAATAAAAGACCAGACATAAGGAAGGAAATGGCAGACTGAGAGTGGGATGTGGAAAGGAGGAGGAGGCAGCAGCAAGAAGGTCCTGGTGGCGTCCAAGCAGGTGAGCTACCTTTGGCGAGTGTGCTCCTCCCCGTCTTAACTGAACTGCGTTTTTTAGGTGCTTTAGTGGGATGAGGCGCCTGTGTGAGGTGCACAGGAAATCCAGGGACTGACATCAGAAAGGCCATCATGCCTACAGGGTACACGAGATCATCATGCAGGGGGGAGGCGGGGGAAGGAAAAGGGAAGGAGGGGTGGAAAGAAAATTTCCAAAAAAATCTGTGAGAAAATAAGAACCATCAAAACCTTGATTTGGTGAGCAAAAGGACAAAATAAAACCACAAAAGCAAGACACAGAGAAGAGGCGACGTGGCATGGAAGTGTGGCGAAAGTCAGAGCCACTAAGCAAGGCTCCTTTAATTCTCTGTCCTCAAAGGGCTGGAGTTCACAGGTTACAAAGAGGTAGGTCAGACAGAGAACAGTGGCCAAGATGCCCACCTCTCTGGGGGAGGCTCTACTCTGCATGCCATCTCCTACTGAGGTATAGGAAACACACATAACACGTGGGGCAGGGCCTTCTCTGCAGCAGCCCCGCAGGGTCCAGAATCCCCTTGTGCAGGGGATTCAGAATGTCCCTCTCTGCTTTTAAGAGAGCTCTGGAGACCTACCCATTCCACCAGGCCATTGATGGATAACTGCTATTGCTTTTCGGGTGGCCGTTCTTCCATCTCTGTGTTGTTCCTCATAGCAAATTTAGGGCGTATTCCTAACCCCTTATGTCAGTGCTTTCCAGCACTGGCATAGCGGTGCCAATGGGACGTGTGCTGCCTCCTGCAGTTGGGTGTCACTCACAGAGACCTCCTCAAAGTAAGAGAATGTTTGTTCCCTTAACTCGAAGCTTCATTGCCCTGATGTCAGTGCTTGAAGGCACTGACATAATGGGTTAGGGCTGCACCCTTTGCTGCTTATTTTAATGATGTTTTATTGCACTTTGGATGTGTAGTTAGCAGTCATGGGACCCTGCTGGCATTTATGGTTGGCAACCTTCAGTCTGGAAAGACTCTGGTATAAGCCTACAGCACCCGGTATTCCCAGGCAGTCTCCCATCCAAGTACTAACCAGGCCTGACCCTGCTTAGCTTCCCAGATCATGGTATAAGCCTACAGCACCCGGTATTCCCAGGCAGTCTCCCATCCAAGTACTAACCAGGCCTGACCCTGCTTAGCTTCCGAGATCAGACAAGGCAGTCATTTAATTAAATCCAGCACACCCACATTTTCCAAACCGAATGCCTTCAGGAAATCCTTTCCACATCCGCTTGTTTGGTGAGGTGGTCCACCCAGGCCCCACTGCATTGAATCCTCGAGGGGATGCAGAGGAGCCAGGGGGGCGCATACAGATTGCCCAGGGCCAGAGCGCTACCAGGATATTTCTCAGGCAAGAAAATTCCGTTTGGCTCTTCTTGTGTTAGAGGGATTAGACAAACTCACAGAGGGCAATGAGGACGAGAAGATTAAGTAGGCCTATTAAAACCTCCACTTCAGAAGCTGTCTACCTCAGAATGCCAGGTGCTGGGAGCAAACAATATGTCCAAAAGAGTATTGCCTTCATGTTTGTTTATGGGTTCCTCGAAGCATCCAAATGGCCACCAGCTTATGTCCCGCTGCCATCAGTGCTTTACAGAGATCGGCCTTCAAATACTGAAGTCTTTGCGATATTACAGTGTTAAGAAGGGGAAGGTGCTCGGCTCAGGGCAGACAATGCTGGCTAATGGGAACCACAGTCTCATTCTGGCTAAAGGTAGCTTTATGGATTCAAGGGGGGGGGGGCAGATAGCAGTTGTTAGAGCCCTTTCACGGGCTTTCAACCACGGTGACAATGCAGGCCAGTTTCTGAGATTCAGAAAGAAGCAGACTACTCCAGGACTGCTGGGTCAGCTGGTAATACTTGGTCATGGATCAGATTTTGCCTAAAGCGCTGCTAGATGCTGACCCCCAATAGGAGAGAGAGAGAAAAAAAACTGCCGCAGCCAACACGGGCTTAGTGGCAGGGCTATGTTACCTGCCAGAGCCTGCTTCACCTTGCTGAGTCTGCTCACGCTGACTGGTAGGTTTGGTACGCTGAGAAGAAGAAACAAAACAAGTGATTGCAAGCCTTTAAAAATGGACAGTTCACCACCACAGATAACCAGCACCACCTCGAAGCATTTTTTAAAAGGATGAGGCCATTTCAGCATAATACACGTCTGGGAAGTGCAGTATCCAAACTACCAGGTGCGCTAATTCCATACCCATGTTGGCAACCTTCAGTCTCGAAAGACTGGTATCGCGCTCTGAAAGGTGGTTCTGGAACAGCGTCTAGTGTGGCTGAAAAGGCCAATTCGGGAGTGACAATCCCTTCCACACTGGGAGCAAGTGCAGTCTGTCCCTGGTCTGTCTCCCTGGCTATGGGCCTTCCTTCTTTGCCTCTTTGCCTCAGTCTGTTGGCCAAGTGTCTCTTCAAACTGGGAAAGGCCATGCTGCACAGCCTGTCTCCAAGCGGGCCGCTCAGAGGCCAGGGTTCAGCTCAGAGGCCAGCATCTATGCACTGCTGAAACAGAGACGCCTGCGTTGGCTCGGTCATGTTGTGAGAATGGATGATGGCCGGATCCCAAAGGATCTCCTCTATGGAGAACTCGTGCAAGGAAAGCACCCTACAGGTAGACCACAGCTGCGATATAAGGGCATCTGCAAGAGGGATCTGAAGGACTTAGGGATGGACCTCAACAAGTGGGAATTCCATACAAAGCAGCCTTATCACAGTTCAGATCCTCAGGATGGCCTACACTGAGTGACAGCAGCTCTCTAGGGATCTAGTCCTACCAGGAGATGCTGCTGGGGACTGAACAAAAGAACTTCTGCAAGCAAGCAGTGATGGCTCTGCTACCATGCTATGACCCCTCCCCTTCTGGGGAGGGGAGGGGAGGCATACCAGCCTGAAGCTTACTGCAACTCACTCGTGACAGTGGTTGAGATCAGGTTTTCTCAATCCTTGTTTGTTCATGGTCCCATTCTGAACCCCAATTAATTACCTGTGTGGTTCACATAGACATGCATATAAGTGCGCAACTCCACTGAGAGCAGCGGCACTTGGAGGGCAGAATTGACAAGATGGATCATCCTGTATCAAGCCCCACTCAGTAAGGTGGAAGAATGCCTAATCTCTGTCCTGACCAGAGAGGCACATCAAGTCTGACCCAAACCATTTCAGGGAAACCCAATGGCAACTGAAGCTAAAAATCCCTCCTTTGCCTTTAGCCTCAACCAAGCCCTACATCTCACTGCCTCAAAGGAGTCTTTGGCATTTGGCTTTCCACTGGATGATTATATTCTGTTTGTAGAAACCTTTTAAAACATCCAGTGATAAAGCATTTTAATAAGTATTGGTTTCTCAAGTTAAATCATTATTCTGTTTAGTTTCCACAGTTTCATGGCAAGCTAAATAATTATTTCACTTGAAACTTATCAATATAATTGCCCGATCCACTTTTGAAAGTCAGTGCCTGAACAGAACTGGACTAGAGAGTTGAAAAGACAGTAGCCCCCTTCCCCATCTGTAGATCCCGTATCCATGGTCTCTGTTATCCATGGATTGAAAATATTTTTTTAAAAATTACAGCAAGTTCTCCTTCCTTCCTTCCTTCTTAAAAGTAGGTTGCAGCACCACATTTGATGGCTTCCTCCAGCCCAAGGATGCTTCCGGAATCTATAAATACTGTTGTTAATAATAATAATAATAATAATAATAATAATAATAATAATAATAATAATAATAATAATATAACCACGGAAGCAGCTCATCACATAGGCAGGTTACCTCTGGGTCTTTAAGCAGACTGTCTTCAAATACTGCACTGTATATAGCAGTGTTCTTCAACCTGTGAGTTGCAACCCTAATGGAGTTGTGAAGTTTGGGAGGTCACTGCAACCTTTCAACGCCTGTGCAAGAGGGGGTTTGGAGCCAATCCAATAACGGTACTACCTTATCAAAACCGAGTTCCTGAAATAATCCTGCACAGCCTCTTCTCGCTATCCTGCCCCACAGCTACTAAAGTCAGCCCTGTACAGGCAGCTACCTCACAGGGCTGTTGTGAAGACAAGAAGGAAGAAATGGGATGGGTGTGCAGACTGGGTTCCAGGAAGCGGATGGAATTGTAGGTGGATCCCCAGTTTCATACTTTATTAGGGTCTGCCACAAAAAAGGTTGAAGCCCACTGGTATATAGGACTCGCTACTCTCCAGTTTCAGGCATCCATGGATGGTCTTGGAACATATCCCCACGGATTGGGGTGGGGGGGCGCTACAGTACTGGTGTACTGAATCGGAACCGAACACAAGTTTCAAAAGGTCTGCGCCTGGTCCCAGTCAATATGCAATGACTCTCCAAGTTTGCCAAAGCGTTTCCCTCGGGGGGAAGCCACAGAACTATGGTACAGCACTTGCTTTCATGCAGAAGGTTCCAGGTTTGATTCCTAGCGGCATCTCCAGGGACGACTAGCAAACAGTTCACTCAAAGCCTTGGTAAGTCATTCATAATCCTATCAACGTCTCTCATGAATTTCCTCAAGCGCTTTAGGATTGCAAAGCAAAGTATATCATTGCAGGATTACAGAGACAACGTTACGGAGCTGAAATTCTTTGACACATATGAGACACATGTCCACATCAAGCAACATCTGCATTTTAAGAGAGAGTGCTCAGAAATTTAAGACAGCGTACCTGACTCCTCCGGTTGCAGCATGCAGCGAGCTGGGCCCCCCGACAGCCACTGATTGTGGTGCTGTCCCCGTATTGTGCACGTTCAGCTTTGGCATCGACCGCGCTCCAGATATGGTTGGTTTGTTATAAGGCACAAAGCCCACAAGGGAAGAACTAAGTCCAGCTGTCCTGCCAGCAGCCCCCTGCATGCCGGACGACCCGGGGAGGTTGCCCATGGAGTGCCGGTACCGCGAGGTAATGGGCCCAGTTCCGCTGTTCAGCAAGCACTGCTGGCACGAGCACGTGGGTCCCGTGTGAGGGGGCCCGGCCACTGTGGCCACTGGATACGGCGAGTCCACTCGCCTCCGAATCTTCCGCTGGTAGCCAGTGGTCTTATTCCGCTGGGTGCGTGACGCAAAGTCAATCTCGTAGTTGAAGCCGAAAGATGTCAGGTCCCCCTGGGGCTGACTGAGCGCAAAGACTTGCTCCAAATAAACACATATAGTCATCTCGTAAGGGAACCAGCCACCTTCGTCATTCTGCCACTCCCAGACCACTCCCTGCCCTGCTGCCGAGTCCAGCGGGAAGATGTGCCTGCGGACGGCACGCATGGTCCCTGTGGGGAGAAAGGAGGGCCACAGGCATTGAACCTTCGGTATTCAAGTGACGGAATGCCCTTCCTGAGCATGCCGGCTCAACACCCTCCTTGCTCTGTTTGGGGTGCCTCTTATTTCCTGTTTCCTTGATAGGGCTTTTTATTGCAAGTCCCCTTGAGGGTGCCACAAAAGGCAGGGAATTTTTTTTTTAACTGTCTCAAATAAAAACAATCCAGGTCTTTCTTTTAAGAACGTAAGAACAGCCCCACTGGATCAGGCCATAGGCCCATCTAGTCCAGCTTCCTGTATCTCACAGCGGCCCACCAAATGCCCCAGGGAGCACACCAGATAACAAGAGACCACATCCTGGCGCCTCTCTTGCATCTGACATAGCCCAGTTCTAAACTCAGGAGGTTGCACATACACACCATGGCTTGTAACCTGTAATGGATTTTTCCTCCAGAAACTTGTCCAATCCCTTTTTAAAGGCATCCAGGCCAGATGCCATCACCACATCCTGTGGCAAGGAGTTCCACAGACCAACCACACGCTGAGTAAAGAAATATTTTCTTCTGTCTGTTCTAACTCTCCCAACACCCAATTTTAGTGGATGTCCCCTGGTTCTGGTATTATGTGAGAGTGTAAAGAGCATCTCCCTATCCACTCTGTCCATTCCCTGCATAATTTTGTATGTCTCAATCATGTCCCCCCTCAGGCGTCTCTTTTC
The DNA here is from genome assembly GCF_035046505.1 of Tiliqua scincoides. Taxonomy (NCBI): domain Eukaryota; kingdom Metazoa; phylum Chordata; class Lepidosauria; order Squamata; family Scincidae; genus Tiliqua; species Tiliqua scincoides. The sequence continues at coordinate 58,036,267 of NC_089828.1, forward strand.
TAGGCTGAAGAGGCCCAAACGCCATAGCCTTTCCTCGTAAGGAAGGTGCCCCAGCCCCGTAATCATCTTAGTCGCTCTCTTTTGCACCTTTTCCATTTCCACTATGTCTTTTTTGAGATGCGGCGACCAGAACTGGACACAATACTCCAGGTGTGGCCTTACCATAGATTTGTACAACGGCATCATAATATTAGCCGTTTTGTTCTCAATACCCTTCCTAATGATCCCAAGCATAGAATTGGCCTTCTTCACTGCCGCCGCACATGGGGTCGACACTTTCATCGACCTGTCCACCACCACCCCAAGATCTCTCTCCTGATCTGTCACAGACAGCTCAGAACCCATCAGCCTATATCTAAAGTTTTGATTTTTTGCCCCAATGTGCATGACTTTACACTTACTGACATTGAAGCACATCTGCCATTTTGCTGCCCATTCTGCCAGTCTGGAGAGATCCTTCTGGAGCTCCTCACAATCACGTCTGGTCTTCACCACTTGGAAAAGTTTGGTGTCGTCTGCAAACTTTGCAACCTCACTGCTCAACCCTGTCTCCAGGTCATTTATGAAGAGGTTGAAAAGCACGGGTCCCAGGACATATCCTTTTGTTTTTCACTTTCTAGCTTATTGATGTTCTTGCTGGCTCAGTGCTACAGCACCGCACAAAAGCACCACCAAAGGACGTGTCACACCTCTGCAAAAGCACCAGCTCAGCTGCCTGGAACTCGGGCAGTTGGTGCAATTCCAAAGACTTGCTTGTGACAGAAGTGGGACTCTTGGATGTTCACTGGGTCAAAGCAATTACAACACAGAAGGGAGCTGTTATGAGCTCTCTGTTCCTTAATTTTTAATCAGATTAATCATAACTACATTATAAGATTTAGATAGTGAGATTTTCTCTGTGTTTGCCTTGCCAAAAGAGCAGACAGCAGCTGCAGAGGGCCGTGATCAAGCACAGCTTCAGCCCTCCCTCTTTTCCTCTCTGGTAAAAGGTGGCATATTCTATCGTTTTTGTGGTCAGAGTATCAGTACTCCCCCATGCCTTGTGCACTGCTGCTCTTTGTCCTCTCTGTCCCTTCTCCCCCCCCCCCCCAAAACCCCAGGTTTTCATCCAGTGTGAACTTGTTTGTTTTGCCAAGGTCTTTGCAGTTATGCCTGCTTCAAAGCCCCAACCAAGCCCATTTGAAACTCAAATCTCTGTAAGTCGGGAAAGTTCTACACTGAATTTCCTCAGCGGAAACTGCATCCCAGAGGAAAACTGCACCGCCAGCGTTTATTTGCTTACGGCAGCCAATAAAGGTCCTTCTGTCTAATTTGGGGTTAGCACACTGGACATGTGAAAGCAATTTCTCCCAAGTCAGACCCATTGCCCACTGAACCCAATGCTGTCCAAGGAATTCTGGGGTTTCACAGGCTTTGGGGTCCCATATCTGGAGATGTTGCAGGGATGAAATGCAAGACCTTCTACAAGCAAAGCAGTTGCCCTGTCACTGGGCCCCAAGCCCCATCCCTAGGAAGTCAGGTTGCAGGAAGTTCAGACACGCAGACAGGAGCATCCCCCCCCCCCGGGCCATCAGGCAGGCTCCTTCTTTGGCGGAAGCTCTCAGTACTTGGGGCGCACCCCTGCAGTTGCTGCTCCCTGCGTCCAACTGCTCACAAGCCCAGGAAGAGAGTCTTCCTTCCTGCTATTTTCCCCAGCATCCTCTGAAGAGCCTGGTCTGCAAGCTGGCAGATGACAGGCAGAACATAGAGGCTGGTGTCTAATTGCTGCACTCAGCGCACATTTTTAGAAAGGTGTTTCCTGCACAGTTTGAGGTCTTGAGGGCAGAAATCATCTGACTGCGTAAAAGTCAGAGAGAAATCAATCATTCCTCCATAGTCGGGGAGGGACCATTTCTAGGTCAAGAGAGATTTTCAGGATGTTTTGTGACTAATGTGGGCAGTGGGTGATTTTCACCCCAAGGGTACCTCCAGTGGTGTTTTCTTCCCCCCCCCCAAAAAAAAATCTGCCTTTGTTCTGAAGACAAACTGAACATGGCACAGGAAACCCCCCCCCCGAGTCAGCCCTTAGTCCCATTTAGCATAGCACTGGCTACTTCATCTGGCAGGGCCTCTCCAGGGATTCAGGCCAGAGGCCGACATTTCCATGCTTTTGTTTTATTCACATTTTTACACACCATCCTTCCTCGCATTCCTTTACTCTGCACAATGACCTGTGAGGAAAGTTAGCCCCAGAGATGGCAGCCAACCAAGGGACAGCTGGTGAGCTTCAGGGATGAGTAGGGACTTGAACCTCTGTTTTCCTGGCCCACATCTGACGGGCCAACCACTTCTGCACTGGCTCTCATGGATCAAACTTGGGCTCTTCTCCAGACAAAGCAGGTGCTCCGCCCCCCCCCCACATGTATCATAGGAGATTCATGACTAAAATCCTCCAGAACAGCCTTTTTCAACCGGTATGCCATGAAATGTCCACAGGTGCGCTGCGGGAGATTGGAGCACAGCAGCTGAAAATAGCTGAAAAACTCTTCTGGGTTCTGCGGCTCTGTTTTTAGGGCAACTGCCTATAGTAACAAATTGTCTGTCCCTTTTCCTCCACCGGCTTCTGGAAGAGGAAGTGACATCACAAGAAGCAAACACCATAGAGAAGACCACAATCAGTGTGTTGTGAGAAGGAAAACATTGAAAATGGCTGTTCTGGAGAGTTCTTGATAAACAGCATTTTCAGGGTTGGGAACAGTCCTGCCAAGTCAGAAGGCAAATATGGGATGGGAGGAAGAAGGTGAAGGTCCCATCTTTTCCTGCTGTGCTCTTTTTCACAATTAAAAACATAAGACAGCTGTGATCTGCCCTGCAGGTAAAAACTAACAGGGATCTAAACTGGGACCGCAGTGAAAGGGGGAAGATTTAAACAGAGGCACCTTTAAAAGTGGTGACACCCTCTTAAACTTAGCAGGGGGAAGAGCAACTGTCCTTCTCCACCCCAGCCCAGTGTCTTTTCTGGTTTGCTGGTGTTCCTTCCACATCTTTTTAGATTGTGAGCCCTTTTGGGACAGGGGGCCATTGTGTTATTTGATTTTCTCTCTAAACCTCCTTGTGGAAAAGGGTATGTAAATATTCTTAACAACCACCACCAACAAAACACCAGTATCCCACATCAAGCCAATTATGCCCTTCAGCTGACTGCCTAAATGCACACACATGGCAGTGGAGATGCATGCTCAGAGACAAAAACCAAAGGAGGACACAGAATGGGAGGGTCCCCCAGTGTGTTTCTGACCAGGTCAAGAAAAATAAAAACCAGCATTTCTGCAGTATTGGAATTGGAGACAGCTTCCTCTTCTGTTGGGTATTTTCCACCCAATGAGTCAGCCCTTCATCATCACTCTGTGAATAACTTTCAGCTACGAGGCAAATCGTAGTCTCTACGAGACATTAAAAGCAGCCACCTCAGCCACTGGAATGGCAGCTGTGGGACAGGATGGTTTCCTTGCTCCTGAGCCTCTCAGCTGGCCTCATCAAAAAGATCTGTCGCACAAAGGCTGGAGCAAGCAGGATGTTTGGGAGAAGAAAAGGCAAACACAACAAGAGATAAATCGACAAGCTACCTCTCAGACAAAGAGGGTCACTTTTGGGCATTTACAGAAGGCACCTCACTTTCTAAAAACACTGTCCTGTTCCAACACCTAAAAGATGCCTGAACTTAGTACACAGACGGCCTCTTTAAAATTTATATAGTGGCAAGACTGCACCTGGAATACTGCATCCAGTCTTGGACACGTTTTAAGGTGGACACTGATATGCTGGAGCAGTTCAGAGAAGGGGAACTAGGATGGTGAGGGGTCTGGAAACCAAATCCTAAGAGGAATGGTTAAAAAAGAGTATGTTTAGGCTGGAGAAGAGAAGACTAAGGGGAGACATGAGAGCCACCTTCAAATGTCCCAAGGGCTCTCATACTGAAGAAGAGGAGGCCTTACTTTCAGTTGTTCCAAAGGGCAGGACTAGAACCAATGCAGTGAAACTACAGGAGGTCAATCTAGGCTGGACATGAGGAAGAATTTCCTAACTGTAACAGCAGAGACAGCAGAGGAAATATTTCTTTACCCAGCATGAAATTAATCTGTGGAATTCCTTGCCACAGGATGTTGCGATGGCACCTGGCCTAGATGCCTTTACAAGGGAACTGAATAGATGGATGGTGGAAAACTCCATCAGAAGTTACAAGCCATGATTATATGCAACCTCTGAGTTTTAGAGTTAGCATGTCTATGTATGGTGGGTGCAAGGGAGTGGCACCAGGATGCAGGGATCTTGGTACCTTTGGTGCTCCCTGAAGCATCTGGTGGGCCACTGTCAGATACAGAAAGCTGGACTAAATGGGCCTGACCCAGGGCTCTTCTCATGTTCTTAATTATAACAGCTCCCTCGCACTCATCAGTTGTGAGCTCTCCCTCATTGGAGGTGTTCATGCAGAGGCTGGATGGCCATTTATCAAGGATGCTATAGTTCTGCACTGAGCGGGGGCCTGGACCAGATGGCCTCCAAGATCCTTTCCAGCACTCTGTGATATGTGGGGCACCCAGGCAGTCACCCAGCCAACCCCACACCTTCACTTCAAAAAAGACTGCTACATTATGTGCCTTTCAGACAACACTCTGGGGCTTAGAAGAGGGCAGCCAGGTGGATTTCAGAGATCTGAATGTGATACACAAGGAAGACAGGTAAAGTAGATATATTCTAGTGCAGGGGTGCCAAGGCCATACCCGAGACCAGCGATTGTCAATGTTCTTCTTCTCATGGCACACTGACCTCTATGGTCTTTGCCTCTTGCTCTGCCACTTCCAGCTTCCAGGAGACTCTTCTGGATCCTGCAGCTCTGTTTGCAGGGCAACTGCCTGTCTCTCTTCCTCTGCCTGCAGAGTCACTACTACAGACAGTTGCCCCAGAAATGGAGCTGCGGAACCCAGAAGAGTTTTCCAGCAACTTTTAACTACTGATCTCCTAAGTCCTACAGCACACCAATCAAAAATCACTGCCCTAGACAACACTTCAGACTGTTGCTCTAGATTTCCACTCAGCTCTCTCTCTCTCTCTCGCAAACACACACTAACTTCCTTCTGTCAGTAACTAGACTTATTAATTCCCAAGAGCTTCATAAAAGACAAAAACCAAGAAAACAGCTAGTCAATTCTTTTAAAAACATGAAGAAAACCTGCAGATTAATATCTCCTCCCAGACAGAACTTGGTCTCAATGGTGCAGGTCAGAGCAGTGGGGGTGGGCATTAAAATTTGGCCAGTATTGGGGAGGGTGGAGTGGATGCACACCTAGCAAGGTAATGCCCAGGTCCTTCAGAACATGGGGAGACTCAGGTGGCAGTGCCTGGGTTTTGCTAGGCTGGCACCATGACAGTTAAAATGCCTCCTCCAACAGCCTTTATACAGCACTTTTCCGAATGGTCAAAGGACTTCACCTACATCTCAGTCACCCAAGCACCCGCCCCATAAAGGACATTGACATCCTTGTGCTCATCAGACTGAGTGAGCGCAGGACTGCGGGCGAGAGGCCAGATGCCTGCTTGAGGAGCTGCTGCTGTTAACTGGACCAGATGGGTGGGGCCAGCATAGATCCCCACCCTCTCCCACTGGCATCGTCCTCTCTTACCTGTATTCTGCCGAAACTGCGTCAGGCTTGATAGGTCAATGACGTAGGGGGCCAGTGAGGGATCTGCCTGCCCCAGAGGGATGCTACCGTGGGCTGGCCAGGTCCCTGATGATCGCTGCCCCTTCAGCGTGAGCGCCTGGAAGGACTGCTCGATGTAGCTGCAGACACTGCTCCAATAGGGCCTCCAGCTGCCCAGTTCGTCTTGCCACTCCCACACTGCCACCCCTGGGTCCTGTGGAGTGGAGGGGGGGCCAGTAGAGGCAGCTGGCAAAGTGGCCATTTTTAATTAAAACCAAGAGCAAGAGAATGAGAGTTGTAGGAGGGTGTCAACCAGAATTCAGTTCTTCATCTTTCCAGCAGCTAGCTGGGCCTGTGGTGGAAGAGGAACACAGAGATGTCTGTCACCAAACTACACAGAGGTATATATAATTTTTTTCTTTTTTTGTTATTGAAAATTCACTTCGGAATAATTACCGGACTGTCTAAGATGCGATACCCAACATGTTACATGATTTTGTAGAACAAAGAAACGTAGATTGAGAACTCCACACCAGCCACACAACTTTCAATATCTGTTCTTTTTTCCTTTTCTAATTTTTATTTTCATTTATTTCTATTTTGTATTTCTAACTTACTGAGGGTACAATCCTAGCTTGTGCTGGAATAGGCAAGCCAAGAGGGTTGAGCCGTATCCAGGGCAGGACAGATGCCCAAAGTGGCTCAGCCAGAGGTAAGGGGAAACTCTCACCCTTATGCCCCTATGGGTCTCCTCAGACTTGTACCACTTCCTGAGGTGGCACAAGTTCAAGGAGAGCAGAGTGGCTTGAAACCACTTACCTGGGGGAAGCTGCCACGAAAGCTGAATGCAGCCTCCATGTGCTGGCACAGTTTCCTCTTGAGGAGGTGCACCCTCCGGGGTGGCGCAAGGGACCTGCACCAGCCTAACATGCAGTGATTGTGCTGTGCGTTTGTATGTTTCAATTCTTGATCTTTTAAAATAAAACTATAATTTTAAAAAAAGGCTGCACAGAACTGAACATTGCAGCCTTTAAACTGCTAACAAGGTAATGCACATCACGTGTTTGCACAGAATCAGGAACAGCAGCAAGAAAGTGGGGGGCTGACAGTGAGCAGCATGAGAAGGAGAATCAAAGATAAAAACAAACAAACCTAGGGGTGTTCTGGTCTCCCCTTTCTGAATCCAAGACTTCATGTGACTAAAAACCTCTCAGTAAAAGTGACACACACAGGCCCCAACAGCTACCACAGCCACTGGTGGTGAGCCCCTGTCTAGATCAATTCACAAACTACAGGCGGAAACAAGGACATCTACCTTAAGACAGACAACCAAGAATCCAGGGCAGGTTCAGCAAGAAATTTCTGCCTGGGAGACAGGGAGGTTCTGCCAAAAACTCTGCCTGTCTCGTCCTTTTTTCTCTTGGGGTAGTCGGAAGGGCAAGGCCAACAAAAACAAGGACAGTCTAAATGGTTTGAGGTAATGCAGACAGAGAAAGAGGTGTCTTCCCACATGGCGGACTGAGATGTAATGTTATCTTGTCGGTTTCTTCTTGGTGTTTAAGTTTCACTTTGTACTTCTACTGTGCCCCAAGGAGGCAAGAGGACTGTGGAGCAGTTTCAAAAAGATAATAGTTTAAAGCATCACTGCAGGTTTTGAGGAAGGACATCTGGCTGAAAAATTCTCAAAATCCTGAAGCCTGCATAATAACCACAAAAGCCAACAGAGGAGAGGAAAAGAGGTCACAGCTTTCACCATGTTGCAAAAAATGCTAGAGACTGTTTCCAAGTCAAAACTGGATCTAGATCACTGGTTCCCAAACTGGTGGATTGTGACCCACCAGCTTTGGAAGCACTGGACCAATGCCCCTTTAAAGGGTGGGGGGGAGGGAAGGCAGTGATGTGATCCACTTCCTGAAGTGCCAATTTTTTTCTTTTTTTACACTTTTGCAGACATAGGGAGCCCTGAGGAGGGCTCCCCAGACTCCCCACGGCTGCAGTGCTGGCTGCAGGTATGTAGAAAACCCCCTCATGTCCCCGGCAGCAGCATGGTCCTGGGGATTGTGTTGCTGCCTTCCCCCTTTCCCCACAAAAACTCACAGTGCTCCCAACTTCCTTGTAGGAATTTGGGAAACAGTGATCTAGATTCTTCGGAAGACATGACACTTTGGAGCTCAGCGCATGAGAAAAACACAACCCAGGTGACAGACAAGCAACCCCGAAGAAGCACATTCAAGTCAAAAAACTTGTGGGCCAATTCACAATCCTGCTGGAATGTTTTACAAAGCAACTAAAAGAAAGGTCCCTGCCCTGAGGATCTTCCAATTTGGAGTTCCGTTTTCCAGAGATAACCTGAACAATGACAACTTGTGCATTCACCTTGCTGTTTACTGCTGGAGCTCCTAAGCAATATGTCTCTGTCTTTGAAGGGCATGATGGGGCTATCAGAATTCATTCTGAAAAATCCAGACTCTTTCAACAACTCTAGACTAGCAACAGCGACAACAGCAGCACTTCACGCACAGGACAACAAAGACTGCCTTGCTGGGCCAGATCAAAGATCTGCTATCCTGTTTCTTGCACTGGTTGGACACTTCAGAACAGGAAGGCATGAAGGCAAGAGCCTTCCACTGCTGCTTGCTCCAGCTCCTGCCATTCAAAGACAGACAGCCTCTGAACATGCAGACTTGACTCTACTAACTGTCTCACAGCTGACACTGCCTATCCACCATAAGGCTAGTTTAAGACCAGCCTGCCAGATCAGTCCAACGTTCTGTTTCCCACAGTGACCAGTTTGATGTCCACAAGCAGGGCACGATGGCAACAGCCCTCTATGCTGGAGAGCAGGATAGCATCCTACTGCCTCTGAACATGGGAGACCTCAAATAGCCCTAGTGGTCAACAGCCACTGACGCTTTTAAAGTCCTTTTAAAGCCACCTAAGCTGGCAGCCATCACCATCTCCTCTGGCAGTGAATGTCACCAATTCCCACATTGAGGACATTTACTACCATTAGCGGCTTTGGGGGAAAGCACTGTGCCTTCATAAAAGGGATCAGAAAGGCCTTAGTAAGTACATTTCTAGCAAGCGACCAGACCTCCTGCATTTTCTGCCACCATTTCTCGGACACAGCCTCCCCCAATCCAACGTCATGCTGAAAAATCAAGACAATGTGTGGACGCATGGAGTCTAGCCAGCATAACATATGAGGCTGCACCAAGTTTTTAACTCCTTACACAGTGTGGAATTTAACACAATTGCCTTAACTGCAGCTTCTACAATTTTTAGAGCACAAGGGACAATTGTAAGCACCTGAGGCCCCCTTTCATCACCCATCTTTCCAGTGACAGCACCCAGCTGGTGGAATACACCCCCCCAAGTCCCACTGGGCTCCTTTGCGAGCAGTCTTTCAGAAGCTTGTCAAGACCTACCTCTTTCATTCAGCTTGTTGTTATTCTCCCCTGGTCTCAGTTAAGGGCATTCTTGCTCTGCTTTGGATTTGCTTGAACTTGCATATTGTGAGCCTCCCTGAGTAAGACCAAAAGGCAGCAAATCAATCTTTTAAACAAATACACCTTTTAGGAAAAGTTGCAAGGAGGCAGCACTGAGGATAAGAGCAAGCAGTGTCCACGGCCCATCCCAGCACTGGAACCAAGTGGTCAAATCTCTGCCTTCCAACCCCCTGGCCCCCCCATCTAGGGTGCCATCACCAGGATTCCCAAGCCTGGCAAGACTCAGTGGCTGTTTGTGTTTCCTTTGCTCTCCACAGCAACCCTGGCACACTAACGAAGAGATTCCACCCACTCACAAGCAGGCTGCGCAACTTATTTCCCCACAGTGCCGGCAGGGTGGCGGGAGGAGAAAACAAAGTCCAGAGCTTTCAAGAAATAAGGGCACATGCCAAGGCTGCCAGGGCCACATCCCAGGTGAAAATTAAATGCCAGGGAGCACTTTCTGAAAGGAGAAATGAGCGTCAGTAAAATTCATCAGTGATGCGGGTTTTGAAGAACAGCTGGGTGGTGCTCATCTTTCTCTTCCCAATTAGAGTTGCTGACACAGGAAAGACAAAGACGAATTTCCCATAATTAGTTTCTCTAGCACAGGAAACAGACATCGGGGATCACGACACAAGGTCCCGCCTACCCCTCCTCTGAAGCCAGCTAACCAAATATTATCTGTACAGCAGAGCCCATTATCAGGCATATACACCCATGCAGGCCAGGTGCCTAGCCAAGGGGCCGGAGTGGAGAAACAAAGCACCTGCCCCAAACTGTTTGCCTGGATCAGGCCAAAGGCCCCCAACCAGACCAGTGTCCCACCTTCAGCAGCAGCCAAGCAGATGCTTCTGGTAAGTCAACAAGCAGGGTTGTCCCCCTTCGGCCAACTCAGCCTTTGCATCTGGAAGTTCCCACACAACTTTTCCTTTCATAGAACGCTAAACCACAGCATGTGCACACGCACACAGTAAGAGGCAGGATGGTGTAGTGGTTCTGGGAGCCTCCACCGGAGAAGGAGCCAGAAGGGGGCACGAGGCCGCCAGCCCCTCTTCCTCCAGGAAGAACCAGGAAGTGACATTACAATATCATGTAACAGCATGACATCACTGCCCCCAGGCACTGGGGCTTCTAGTTACACCTCTGCATATGCTTGTCTACTCAGAGGCAAGCCCCACTGTTGGGCTTACTCCAAGGGAAAGCATGTGCAAGATGGCACAGCTGAAGTGTGGCAGCTGCAGCACTGGACCTGGCACGACCAAGAAAAGAGGAAGAGCTGGGTTAGAGTCTCTGCTCCCCTGGAAAGTTTCCGGGGGGGGAGGGGAGGAACTTGGGTTGGCCTACCTCACACGGTCATTGTGGTTGGCTGGCCTGCCTACCTCACAGAGTTGCTGCTGTCGCTGTGGTTGACTGGCCCAGCTTGGAGGCTGGCTGGCTGGCCTACCTCACAGGATTGGTGTTGTGGTTGGCTGGCCGATCTGCCTACCTCGCAGGGTTGTTGCTGCTGCGGTTTGATGACCTGCCTCTCAAGCTGGTCGGCCTACCTCGCAGGGTTGTTGTTGTGGTGGCTGGCTGGCTGGCCTACCTCGCAGAGTTGTTGTGGGCAGAGAAGAGAAGCGGGGAAGGAAGGAGACACGAGCCACATCCGCCTTCCCCAGTCCCGGGAGCTCAGGGCACGTGCTCAGGCTGCCGGCCTCCCCCAAGGTGTGGCTTGGCCCCCCCAACTGGCCCCCCGGGCCCCGAAGCCCTCCTTGCGGCTATCAGCGCCACCCAGACCCTCACCTGAGGCCGCCTCCGCTCCCACGACGGTCGCGCCCAGCACGCATGCGCCAGCCCAGCGCTGGTGCCCTTTCTAGCTCCTCCCCTTCCACGCCGCCTGTCCGCCGCAGAGCATTGTGGGGGTTGTAGTCATTGGAGAGAGTGTGCACGTGGCCCTGTGGCTGGGTAGTACTCTGGTTTTTAATACCTGTCCCTCTAAGGCTCATAATGTGCTTATTAGTGGTTCTTTTAGGACTCCTTTTAAAAAGATCTTCAATGAGGCTTCGTTTTCCTGCACTTCAAGACACACCTTGTTAAAATAAAATAAAACAAGCCTCCCACCAGTGGCATAGCTAGAGGGGGGCAATGCACTAAGTCTTGCAGGGAGCCTCCCCGCAGCATGCAAGGGGCCCGTCCTCTTCGGAGCCACCCAGGCAGTGGGTACAAAACGGAGGCACATGGCGTCGAATGACTGCGAAGAGGAGGGGCCCCTTGCACACTGCAGGGAGGCTGCCTGCAAGACTTAGTGCTTTGCCCCCCCCTTCTAGCCACACCACTGCCAGGGGGAACCTGCAGCGTGCCTGGCAGCAGTGCCCAGGCCACATAATCCCTCCCATCGGTGGGGTCACTGGCTTCTCAGTCCAGACAGGCCCAATTTGCTTTGCAGACTCCTAGTGGACAGAGACCTAGCCAGACCTCACAACAGGACACCTGTGGCTTACTTGTCTGAAAACTGGCCAGGGCTGGTATCTGGGGCCAGAGGGGGGCCCCACATGGGGCATTTCTTCCACGTGCCACTCCGTCTTTGTGACGGTCACCCTGCTGGGCTGGTTTGGCTGTCCAGAATGCTGGACTGGTCAATTGTCCAGTGTGCCACCCTTAATCCTCCATGCAGGATTGGAGGACTGGTGAGGAACTGTGCATTTGAAGCAGCAGTTTTATGGCTTCTTCCCTGGCAGCTGTTGTGGGTCTCTCCTGCTGAAGCCATTTGGCACTCACCAAAGCCCTTTCCAACAGGGTGCCCTTGGACTGCTGCCCCACTCGACCCCTTGCCTGACTGACATGGTCTGACACTCATGCCCAGAGCAAAGCAGAATGACCTAAGTGAACAAAGGTGATTTTGTTCTGTCTGGGACTGGCACGTGCAGCTGCAAGACTCTTCTTTACTTTGGGGCAAGCGCTGCCTTGCGGCTACAACAGTCTCAAATGCGGAGACAACCTACAATTCCTATGTGTTGCTTAAACTCATTTCAACAGACTGAAGACAGGGAGGCACCTCCTCTGGAGTCAGACTCTTGGCCCCTCTAACTCAGTATTGTACCCATCAATCTGCAGTCTCTCTCCAGGGTTTCAGACAGCGCCTTTTGTGGCCCTGCCTGGAGATCTTGCCAGGGGCTGAAGCAGGGACCTTCAGCATGCAAAGCAGGGGCTCTATCACTGAGGCACAGCACCTTCCTAATAGAAAGTCCTAGAATTGCAAGCCCCTTGGGGCAGGAGGCTGCCATTTTGTCATGCCCTATGATCATGCCCTGAGGTTCAGCAGCCAGAGCCAGGGCAGTGTGGTGACTCAGGTGGCAGAGCTCATGACCTACTTCATTCCATAAGCCATGCAGTGGGGTGACCCACAAGTACAAATCTGTACCCACATTATTCCAGATCAGGAATTCTGACGCTAAACTCTGCAGCTGTCCCACAGAGCTACCCAAAGATCTGGTCCACAGCAACCTTTTATTGGTCCCGTTTTACAGGCAAGGAACATGGAGGCTGAAAGGGGAGTGATCAGCACAGGGCCAGCCATGGCAGAATCATTATTTTTTCAAAACATATTGTCAAAAAATAAAAACAGCACAAAGCAGTGAGACACTCCATATAGTTTCTGTCTGCCAGCATCTGGGACTCACCAGAGGCCTCAAGGCCTGGAGCCAAAATATTTGCAGTCAAATTATCATTACAGACTTCCTCCCAATTTAGATTTTTTTTCTTAAAGAGGAAAAGAAAAATCTCCCTACACACCTCAGTCTCCTCTCTTGAGAGTGCCTAAACTAGTTTATCTCCGCTTTCTGTCATCGCTCGGGAGCAAACACCTCTTGCGGGAGATCATTTCTGTCGCTCCTTCTAGAAACCCGACCCATTCTCTGCGGAACTATGTATCTTTAAAGGGGTCCTTATTGTCACTTTTCTCTCTCTCTCTCCTACCTCTCTGCAAATGGGGATCATTTTTTAAACCCCAAACCAGGATGCATGATTGTAAAGGAACAGGGAGCCAGACAACACCCTTTCAAGCCTAGTCCTCTTCTTCCACGGACTACCGACATTCCCAAAGGATGACCACGATGAACCACTGAACTAATGGATGAGAGATTTTTTCTCTCCATCTCGCTTTGTAATTTGCAAGAAAAGGAAAAAAAGGAGTTTTGACACCAGCGTGCGTGAAGATTTTACACGATTCAAAAGATACCTTTTTTTTTTTTTTTAATTACCCAGATTGCTTTGGTATCTCCAAAAATTAGATTTTTGGAATTTAAGTCTATCATTCTTTCTACAGTGTAAGACAGAATTGCAAACAGGTAGGTGACCTTTACAACTTCATTTCCACTTGATCTGAACGAAGGGTGTCCAAACCCAATTTAGAAACAACAGCAAAAGAACAAATGCCGTCATTGGGAGGGGGAAGTGTTTGGAAAAACACAACTCACCAGAAAAGGCTGGTGTTTGCTTCTCAGTTTCTGGCGCTATGAAATATTATTTTGCCTCTGAAAGATGCTGATTTAAATAAAAACTACCCAAGTGATCTGGATCAAGTTAAGTATTTCAAATTCTATTGGCCAAAACTGATAAAAGTATCATTCTGTTGTTTAATAACTCTGCAAAGGACACTGCCAGATACTTCTGTTGATGGAAGGGGTTTGTTGTCCTCCATTTTTAGATTGTCATGGACGGCTATACTTTACAACTTGCACTTGGGAACAGATGCCTGAGTGCAAAATTTTGGTACTTGTCCCTTTAAAATACTTAGAAGCGGCAACCAGGCTGGGGGCTCTTGATTTGGACATTTTAAAGGTTCAGGAGTCAAATTTGACACCTCCACACCTTCAAGGCTGGGCAAAGTGCATGAATATTTTGCACTCATGACATGGTGTGAATGAGCCTGACTTTCCATCCCATTCAACACACAAGTATTCTGAAATATGAACAGACAGGAGAACTGAAGCTGCATAACAGGGCCATTCAAAGGGGCTTTGGGGCAGTGGCAACGGTGTGGGGTAGAATTCTTGTATTGCCTGCATAAGAGCTCAGTTGCGATTCTTGCAAGCTTCTCCAGGTAAAAGAATGAGGTAGCCAGTGCTGCAAGACCCCTGTTTGCCTGAGGCCTTGAGATACTGCCAGGCAGAAAATACAAAACTGGTTAGGAGGATCATGGCCTGACTCTAGGAGATGCAGCAGCTGGCCTGCAAATGTGCTCTGATAATCCTCCTACGTTAAGCTGAATTTATGAAGCTGCCTTATGCTGGGTCAGATCGGTCCATCTAGCCCATCACTGTGACTCCAACTTAAAGGGGGGGGAGAGAGAGAGAGAGAGAGAGAGAGATTCCCACTTTTTACTTCTCCATAGCTAATAGTACTTGGGAATATCAGCGAGAGAGAGAGAGAGAGAGAGAGAGAGAGAGAGAGAGAGAGATTGGATGTCCCAACTGGGAAGAAGGTCAATCCACTTTAAAACCGGGAGCCTATGCTGCACAGATCATGTTTCATGACCCATGGAGATCAAGGTGGAGATCGTCCAAATTGCTGAGCCTGGGGGAAGGGCAAAAGGGGACAACCTGAACCAGCTGCACACCTTGGCCTTGGCCAGGACGGGTACAGGCTCTTGGCTGGAGACCATCTCGTCTGCCATCATCCAGTCGTGCTCAGCGAATGGCAGAAGCTGGGAAGGCAGGCAGGGCCCCTCTGGACAAAAGGCAACATTATATTCGCGGAGTCATCTCCCAGCGTGATGGATGAATAGAGCATTCAAAAGACACAACCTTATGGACCAGGTTATTTTTCATCCCCCAGTGTGGCTGTGCCATTGGTCTGCTGTCGCTTGGGTTGCTAGCAGTCTGAAGGGCAACAGACTGTGGCGAGATGCCTACACACTTTCTGTGTCAGTGGTTTCTAGTGGTGTGTTCCAGTGGTTTCCAGTGGTTTCCAGTGGTGTGTCAGTGGTTTCTGTGACTGTGTTTGGGGGCACAGAACCCAAGGAGAGCTTGGCTGCTGGATCAGACTAGATGGGCCCATCTAGTCTGCTGTCTTCCTTCCCACAATGGACAACCAGATGCATCCAGGAAGCCCACAAACGGAGAGCAAAGGCAAGAGCCCTCTTCCACTATTACTCCCCTGCAGCTGGTATTCAGAGGTACACTGCCTCTGTACATGGAAGCTCCATACTGCATTCCAGAAGGGCAGCCATGTTAGTCTGTAGCAACGGCAGCAACAACCAAGTATCTTATTGCAACTGAAGGACTGACAAATTCGTTTTGGTAGAAGCTTTTGTGGACTACAGCCAACTTCATAAGATGCATGAAATGAAATCCTCAACAGGCAGGCAGGCAGGCAAGCTGGCAGGCATGGATATTGGGGGGTGGGGGGTGGATTGAGAACCTGGGAGTCAAAAAGCAGGAAATACAACAGACCTGGTCTTGTAAGAAGCTTAAGGGTGCACCAGGTACGTGCGATTGGTGAGAACATCTTCCGTCTATCAGTGCAATACAAGAATTCTACCCCTGCAGCATTACTAGGTTAATTGATTGTCTAATGTGATAGTAGTGATTGGTCCTTATTCAGACCGGAGACAACAGAATAGCTTTCATGACTAATAGGTATGGATAGACCATGGAAGTCTTAAATCCCCCTTTAATACCCTCTAAACCTCTGGTCATCAATCCATCTTGTGGCAGTGAGTTCCACAAGTTAATGGTGCACTGTATGAAGTTGTTCTTTTTTTTCTTGTCTGTCCCAAGACTACTCTCAATCAAGTCCACTGGATGACCCGAGTTCTAGCGTTATGGGAGAGGGAGAGAATTTTCTCTTTACCTACTTTCTCCACACTTCATATACTTATTCAAACCTTTATGATGTCCTCCTCTCTCTCTTTCTCTCCCTCTCTTTCTCTCTCTCTCTTTCTCAGTTAAAGAGTCCCAAATGTTTTAAGCCTTCTTAAGGGTCATGCTTCTACCCCCTGATCATTTGGGTTGCCCAGGTAATTTGAAAGCTTATCAAAAGTTCCTTAAGAAGAAGAACTTATAGGCATGAAACAACTGAGTGCAGGAGTACATATGCCTGTCAGTAGAACACTACACCAAAACAATCAATGCAAAAGAATCCCTTTCCTCTTCCAAGCCTCCAGGTTTTTCCCCCCACCACAAAATGCAGCAGAGCCTGTTTTGGCATGGGTGCATAGGATAGGATTGGGTTGTTAAACTAGAATTGAGGAGGCCCAGAATGTCAAGCAGAGTGAAGCCATAAAGGGACTTGTCTCTCATGGCCAGCCCAGCCATGTGGCAAGGTGAGGCAGCTGTCTCAAGTGGCAGATTGGTGCAGGTGGCACCCACCAGCCCCCTTTACAGCTCCCTGACGTAGCTTCCACTTCCACCCTCATCCCTTCGTCTGCTGCTCCAGGGCTTGAAATAGCGCGGCAAGGCTGGCAGAACATGGATGCTGGGAGGATGCTCGCGTGTTCCACCCACTCTGCAGTGGTATTTCAAAACAGAGCAGCAGACGAAGGAGGAAGCAGTTGGAAATGGAAAAGGTGCAAAAGAGAGCGACTAAGATGATTACAGGGCTGGGGCACCTTCCTTATGAGGAAAGGCTACGGCGTTTGGGCCTCTTCAGCCTAGAAAAGAGACGCCTGAGGGGGGACATGATTGAGACATACAAAATTATGCAGGGGATGGACAGAGTGGATAGGGAGATGCTCTTTACACTCTCACATAACACCAGAACCAGGGGACATCCACTAAAATTGAGTGTTGGGCGGGTTAGGACAGACAAAAGAAAATATTTCTTTACTCAGCGTGTGGTTGGTCTGTGGAACTGCTTGCCACAGGATGTGGTGATGGCGCCTAGCCTGGACGCCTTTAAAAGGGGATTGGACAAGTTTCTGGAGGAAAAATCCATTATGGGGTACAAGCCATGATGTGTATGCGCAACCTCCTGATTTTAGAAATGGGTTATGTCAGAATGCCAGATGCAGGGGAGGGCACCAGGATGAGGTCTCTTGTTATCTGGTGTGCTCCCTGGGGCATTTGGTGGGCCATTGTGAGCTACAGGAAGCTGGACTACGTAGATGGGCCTATGGCCTGATCCAGTGGGCCTGTTCTTATGTTCTTAACTACAATTCCCAGGAAGCCTTGCAGGTCTCTTGTTATCTGGTGTGCTCCCTGGGGCATTTGGTGGGCCACTGTGTGATACAGGAAGCTGGACTAGATGGGCCTATGGCCTGATCCAGTGGGGCTGTTCTTATGTTCTTAACTACAATTCCCAGGAAGCCTTGCAGGTCTCTTGTTATCTGGTGTGCTCCCTGGGGCATTTGGTGGGCCGCTGTGAGATACAGGAAGCTGGACTAGATGGGCCTATGGCCTGATCCAGTGGGGCTGTTCTTATGTTCTTATGTTCAGTTCAGCTGGAGAGGTGGGGGGGGAGGTGCGCCAGCAGTGATCCCACCCTGGATTGGGAAGAGGGTGCCCCACCCCCCCACTGCTGGCTGCCATCACCATCTCCGAGGAGAAGGTGACAGGTGAGTGGGCTGGCTTAGAGGGCTGCCCCCACAAAGCCCTTCTCATGCACCTCACAGAGGAGGAGGTGGGCCAGCTTGGGCTGGGCCTGACTCACCTAAAATCATGGAGATTGACCAACACCTTAACAGCGTGACTGGCAGTCCCAGTGGGGCAACGCCCTGAACTGGAGTTGCTACTCCCATCAGTACTGTGCACCCAGGGCTGGACATGGACCGCCAGCCAAACTGAGTGAGGCATCTGTCTGTCTGTCCCACTAGTTTCCAGGTGTGGCTGTCCGGTGATCTGCTCAGGAACCACAGGAAGATCCTCCTCTGCAGACCCTGTAAAAAGCAGAAATGAAAATTAGTCCCTGCCCAGGACACAGGAACAGAGATCGGAGGCCTGGACTCCGGGTGCCACTTGCCTTGCTCATCCTCCCCACGCTGGGGCATCTCCTCTTCCTTTTCCCCACAGGTGAGTTGCTGGTTTGGTGTGTCTGGAGCAGAAATCCAGCCACCAGGCAGCAAGTGCCGCTGGCATTTCTCCGCTTCCCTTCAGCAGTCACTCAGACTTGGTTCTCGGGTCCTGCCAGTCTGCACGTATTGTGTCCAGCCCTAAATGCGTGTGATTGTTTTTGCTGAGAACCAACCCAAGTATCCTTTGGCCAAAATGGATGACCCACGAGAGATCTGCGTTTGACTTGCCCAGTCCAAATGGCAAAAATCAAAGCAGCTGTTGGCGGCAGTGGCATAGCTGGGAGGGGTGCAAAGCGCTAAGTTTTGCAGGGAGCCTCACTGCAGCATGCAAGTGACCCCTCCCCTTCAGAGCCATGGGGGGGGGTGGAGCAAAATGGAGGCATTTGCTGTGGTGAGGATCCCTGCAAAACTTGGTGCTTTGCACCCCCTCTAGCTATGCCAATGGTTGATTCAAATCTGGGCTGGGAATTTCAAGTTCAGTTAAAGTTAATTTCAAGTTAACTTCAATTAAAGTTCAGTTAAAAAAACAACAACTATGATTATATTTTCCAACTTTAGATATGGGCCAAGGTTCCCTACACTTCATGTCAGTGAACAAATCTCAACTATCTAATCTGGGCTGAGTGATCTTAAATATGATCCAGGCACGAAGTCCACAACTTGGTTCTGTTTCAGGGGACTTTACGGAAAAACCAGATCACGTTGGTTGCTTCATGGTGAAACTGGATGCTTTTTATTCCAGAACCCTGCCGTTTGTGAAATGTGCCTTGGCACTCGTGAGTGTGTGTGTCTCAATTATCTATTTCATGTCTACTTTGCCCCGTTCAGGTCGTGGTGCCGCACAAGATCTCAGGAGTCCCATAGTCCCTCTTTGGGGGGACTCAGAGTCTGCATTAAATGCCCACATTCTCTCTTTGCTCTCAAGTATGGATCTCAGATGTGCTAATTCAACCTGTTTTTAATGACCTTCTTTGTTTCAGTCGGCGGTTCTGCAGCTGCACAGGTGCCAATTTCAGGTACGTTGTCGCTCTATATAAAGCAAAGAAAAATTGTGCTACTTCTTGTTCAGCTTGTTGTAACACCAGAGAATTGAGAGAACAATTCTGAAAGCTTTTCCACAGCAGATCTTGGATGTTCCTAGAAGGGGGTGGACAGAGGTGGAGATGTTTCTCTCTGGCTCAGAAGTCTGGGGCACCTTTTGTTTTAACTTGCACGCTCTGCCTCTGCTTGGCCCTTCAGTGGCCATGACTTGGCTCTCACTATCCCAGCTGTGGGGTCCTCCTAGTGGATCCCAAGGAGCCGGAGCCAGCCCTGATTGGATGGCCTCTTCCTTCTAGAGGTGCGACTAGTCAACGGGCGCAGCCGTTGCCAGGGCCGCGTGGAGATCTTCTACAACAACACTTGGGGCACTGTGTGCGACGACGACTGGGACATCGTGGACGCCAACATCGTGTGTCGCCAGCTGGGCTGCGGCCACGCCATTGCCATGCCAGCAACCCTCTCCTTTGGCCAAGGGCGGGGGCCCATCTTCCTGGACAATGTGGACTGCAAGGGGAGAGAGGCAGCCCTCAGTGAGTGCAGCAGCCACGGATGGGGCATCCACAACTGCTACCACTATGAGGACGTGGCCGTCACGTGTAACGGTACAAATGTTTGGTTTGGTTTGGCTGTGATGGAGGGGGAAGGAGTTGAGCTTTAGGCTGCACAAAAAAATTACCCTCTGACATTTTGCAACTAAAAATGGGACCAGACTTGGAGGGAAGGGGACAGGCCTGTCTGACACGAGCAGGCCAAGCCCCCTGGTGCCCAGGAACAAGGCTGGCTGCTGCCCTCGGCTTGGCAACCTTCAGTCTGGAAAGACTATGGTATAAGCCTACAGCACCCGGTATTCCCAGGGGGTCTCCCATCCAAGTACTAACCAGGCCTGACCCTGCTTAGCTTCCAAGATCAGACAAGATCAGGAGATAGTGTTCAGTATAGGATTGTGCTGCCCTCTGCCTTCACATATTTCTACCCTATCACACCCTGACACCCACCCTGGATTACCCCTACATTTCCCCCCCCAGTGCCCAGATCACCTCCTTTAATGACCCAGTTAGACTTCCATGCCCCTCCGTGCAGGAAAGTCTCATGTTCCAGGCACTGGACTTTCCTGGACACCCTTGGGTCCCTCATGGGGAGACTGTGACAAATGTGGCACCCTGACACAATCATTCCTTCAGTGGATAGTTTGCTGCCACCAGAGAAAGAAAACCAAAAAGAGGGTCGTTCTCCTGTGCCCTCCCTCCTTTCTTGAGTGAGCCCAATTCCTGGGGTTCCCACAGCAAGGAAACTAAAGGATTACTAAAGAAAAGTCCAGGGAGCCCATCTGACTATCCCCAATTCTTCTGCACCTAAGTACACAAGAGTATCTAGTGTTGGGCCTTGTAGTGTTAGGCCTGGGAGATCTATTGGGGAGTACTACCTTTTTACTCTGGTCTGAGCGGCCCTTCCTCCCTGACTTTTGGAAGGGTGGCAGAGTGCCAAGTGGCTGCCTGTACTGCAGTTCTGGATCACAGTGACCCACAGGGGAATTGGCCCCACCAATCTTCCAAAAGGGACCCATGTGTCATTGGGACTTGTTACAGGGTTGGCCCTGCACACAAGGCTTATTGTCCAGTGCGGCAGTAGGAAGAGGGTCCAGGAGTAGACTTTTGTGTGAATGGACTGGAGGTGTTGGAGGTGCTCCTCTTCCACTCCAGTCCCCCTTTCCTTTTTGAATCCGTGGAGTGGGAAGAAGAACTGGGCAGTCTCAGCAAATGGTTGGCCTTGGGCTGCCTTGAAGTGAGCTGCCATTTTGTACCTGGCTTTGGTAAGGGGAGCTTGGGGGTCTAGTAAAACAAAAAGGAGAGCTTGCCAGCCTGACATCTGCGATCCCATGCCCGGACCACGGTCATTAATATCTGTGCCTCCCTTTTGGTTCTCGTTGCAGAGCTGATGCCCACTCAAGCGGCAAGAGGCCCCACCAGCAGAACCACCACAGCCTCCTTACAAAATGGGGAACGTGAGTGCTTTTCAGAGCTGCCCAACCTAAGTGGGAAACGTTGACTTGCTCCGGCTTGCTTTCATCCCAAAGCCAGCTCTTCTTGTCTCACACCTGTTCTCACCAATAACGTGTAGCTTGTGTGTATTTGTGTGTGCGGGAGGTGACGCTCCATTTTCCAGTGTGCAAAGATCGGTTTTTCTCCCGCTCTGCACTCCTTTCCGCAAACAGGGACAACCACTTTTGTCTGCAGTCTCATGTGAGGTTTTCTCCAGAACATTCTCTGACATCATATCAGTTCAGCAAATGACTGGAGGGGCTTACAGTTATGCAGCTGCCATTGGTCAGAGGAATGACCAATAGCTGCCTCTTGAGGGTCTTTCCCTTCAGGAATGGTGGTGGTTTATTATGTACTGAAACTGGAATGATAATATTGGCAAACTGGGTCATGTTATAGTTATGCATTCCAGTGTCAACCTGTTGCTGCCACAGGGACGAAGAAAATTGTCGCACCATTCAGGCTGATCCCCGTCATCAGCATTTGTGAGTTGCAACCCAATTAATTGGACTCCACAAATATGTGTGGCTTTATTGTGTCACAAGACTCCCTGTCGCTTGCATTTAACTTATGCATTTGTTGAACACTTTTCTTTTTACAAGAGTGACAATCACAACCTGCTCCCCTGGTACTCCCCCCCCCAGGTGATGGGAGCATTCGGCTGGTGAACGGTGCCAACTCCTGCCAAGGCCGTGTGGAGATCTTCTACAGAGGGAACTGGGGCACCGTCTGCGATGACGACTGGGGCTTGAATGACGCCGGTGTGGTGTGCAAGCAGATGGGCTGCGGTCATGCCAGGGACTACCGGACCAACGCCTACTTTGGCTATGGCACTGGGCACATCCTCCTGGACAACGTGAATTGTGATGGGAGTGAGCCACACCTCTCGGCCTGCTACAGCCTCGGCTGGGGCATCCACAACTGCGGCCACCATGAGGATGCTGGGGTCGTCTGCTCAGGTGAGAGCTTGTCATGTTGGCTGCCGTCCTGCTTCACCCCCCCTTTAATTGGAGGGGAACAGGACCCTCTGTCCTGCATCAGGATTTCCTCTTCCATACAGCTTCCTGTTTCCTTACTGTGATAGTCCAGTAATTTTCCACATTTTTCTTCCCATGGCACACTGTGGCCCTCTGTGGCCTTGGCATCTTGTGATGTCACTTCTGGCTTCTGGGAGACTCTTCTGGGTTCTGTGGCTCTGTTTCTAGGGCAACTGTCTGTAGTAATGAATTGCCTGTCCCTCTTCCTCTAACAGCCCTGCCCTAGTCGCCCTAGAAACACAGCCACAGAAGCCAGAAGAGTTTTTCTTAACCTCTGTGCTCCAAACTCCAGTGGCACACCTGCAGACCTTTTGCAGCAATGTTGACCATCGCTGTGATAGGCTGGAGGCTGCTCCAGATCCCATTGCTAGCTGAGGTACGGCTGGTGAGGTATGGCTTGGTAGCACCTCCTCAGCGATGGAATTCCTTTCCCCTTGGAGGCTCACAAGGTCACCATGCTGCAGGCTTCTTGGTGGTTTGTGGAAACCGCTCCTTCCACTCATTCCTTTTGGCCTGAGCTGAGCTTGTCTCATCAGTCTGTTTTCTTGGGTACACTGCACTGTGATTTGGCTGCTGTTGCCTTTGCCATGTTTTATTTAGGGAGTTGCACCGTTCATTTTTAAATGAATATTATTATTAGAAATATTGTATTTATATACTGCTTCTGTAAACAGCAAAAGGAATGAGGAGGTGATTCTCTGCCCCATAGGGACTCCCATTCTAAAAGAAGCATAAGAGAGATATGAGCAGCAGCCAATGGAAAAGACACCACGCCAGGGGGGACAGTGATACACCAGTCTCTGCCCCTCCCACTTCCTGCATTGGAAAAGGAAGAGGAGGATGAAACAGAAGAGGAAGTGTGGAGGACAGAAGAGTGACAGGCTAGAGTGACTCTCCTTTCCCCAACACTTCCTGTTCCTCCCTATCTTATTTTTCCAATCCAGGGAGTGGGAGAAAGACCAGTGGAGGTGAGTGAGTGGGTGGAGATTGGTACCCCTTATCAATCTGCTGCCTGAGACTTCCATCTCAGTTGGCCTCTTGGGTGGGCCAGCACTGGGTATTAGACAACCTCAGTTCCTATGCAAGCTCATCTATGTTTGTTTAACGCACTGGTTCAGAAGCAAATTTCAAAACTTTATTCAGTAATCGGCTCTGATGCTTTGAAGCAGTTTAAAGCCATTTTATGCAGACTACTGTTACCCTGCACATGCCTGATCTCATCTGATCTTGGAAGCTAAGCAGCGTCAGGCCTGATTAGTATTGGATGGGAGACCGCCTGGGAATACCGGGCGCTGTAGGCTTATACCATGATTTCAGAAGCTAAGCAGGGTCAGGCCTGGTTAGTACTTGGATGGGAGACCGACAGGGAATACCGGGCGCTGTAGGCTTATACCATAGTCTTTCGAGACTGAAGGTTGCCAACCATGCACACTAATATCAAACTCTTCCTCACAATGTAATTCTCTAAAATAAATGTTTCACATGAGAAAAAAAACACTTTCTTGTTTTCTAACATCTCACGTTTGCATTTTTTATAAGTTTCTATAAACCCAGCGCATTAACCAGAATTTTTATAAAAGGAGGAAAATAAGATACAAACAGTGATATGGGAAGCAGAGTGGCTGAATATTGACTCACTTCATCTGAAGCAGTTGCCACTTTTTGTGGCTGGGGGTTCTGCTTTAGTGTAGCTTCAAGATAAAGAAGGGAATTTGTTCTAATTCCCTGGGGAAAGAAAATAAAAAAACTCTTCTCAGAATCAGTTTTCATGTTTAGGTTTGACTCACTCATTTTTTAAAATCAGTTTTTGCTGATTCCATTGGAAGCCGCTACTAGAAAGTTGAAAAGTGAGTTAGGGCATGTCTATCCTATGCATGTCTACTCAGAAGTAAGTCCCATTGCATTCAATTGGACCTACTTATCACACCGCTTCCTTCTACTACAGCAGGCAACCATGTGATCTTAAGGGTTCTCAGCTTCCAAATACTTACTGATGTAATCTGGATGAACCCAGAAGTCCTCCCAAATAATAAGAAAAGGGTAATTTATTTACAAATAATTCTTAAAATACATAGCACTACAAAGGTACAGAATACTGACAAGCCATTCAATATTTACACACAGACCCTTAACAAGACTAATAAAACAACAACATTAATCTTTTACTAAAGAGTCGTCCCCCCCAATACATTCTAAATAGTATTAACCTCCCCAAGAAAGCTCAGTCTCTCCCCACCAACTGGAGGAGGTTTTATCAGTAACACACCTCACTCCCCCTTCCTTCCCATTCAGCCTCACAGATGCCTTCAACTCCCAGTCATAGGCCCAGTCATCCCAGGTCAAGAGGGGGAAAAAAATCTCAGTTGGTATTTAAAGTAAAATGACCCCAGTTTCTACCTTTCCATGACACTACTCCCAGGAAAGTATGCATGGGATTGCAGCCTTAAAGAAATAGGTTGTTGTGCTGGCCTTCCTGATGCATGGTCTTTACCTGAACTTTTGTGATGGGCAACGACACAGTGAGATGCGCCATCTAATCTTTTTACACTGTGGTGTCCTTGCAGGACTTGGGTTCACAACAGTTGTACCGATCACGACCTCAGTGGCCCACAAATCTGAAGAGTCATTCACTGACACAGGCACAGGTGAGGGGGGAGCCTTGGGGGTGACTTGGTTGACGAATCATGTTTCAAGGAAGTAAAGCTGTCGCAGCCGTGATGTTGGCTTGCCACGGGATCTTGGGAAGAAACCCTGTGAAAATCCCTGTTACATGAAGCATGCTCACACTTGCCAGCTCCCTCTTTCCCCTTCGCCCAGAAATGGAGTCACTGAAGTCAGCATTGCCGTGGGGGCCCCCGAGGAAGGCTTGGTCCACTGGAACTGCTGCTCCCTCTTCCTGTCACCAGCCAAGTCTGGCCATGGCTGACTGAGTTGTGGGAGGGAGAAGCAGGTGCCGCGGTAGTCCTTGGTGCATGCTCCCAGTTGAATTTCCGGGACATCTTGCCCTGGGTGTAGTGTCAGGGTGAGGTGTCCCAGAAATGGAACATGGAGCTTGCCCAAAGGAGGGAGGTTCACTGTGGTTCTACCCCATAGGGGTGTGGGGAAGCTTTCTGAGTGAAGGGAGGGGCAAGCAGCGGGTGCAGCAGGAAGGACCCAAAGGAGAACTCTCCTCTGCCTGCTGCTTAGAAACTGGGCAGAACTGTCCTCCTTCAAGCTGCCTATGGGCTCAGGGGTTTGAGGGGGCTTCAGAGGTCGGTTGGGTGGGCCCTTAGCCAGGGCCCTTGGCCCACCCTGGCCAACCTCTGTCATCAGCCCTGAGCCATAGCAGCAACTAGGAGGGCCTGGAGATCGGTGGCAGCTTTGCATGTGGATGTCTTGGTCCAGCCTTTGGCAGCAGCTTCAGAGGGACTGGGAAAGACCCTCCTCTGGCCAAACCCTGGAGAGGTGCTGCCAGCCCGCACAGGAAATGCTGTTGTCCAGCTGTGCACTGGAGAAAGAGCTCATCCCCTCTTGTTTTCAGGGAGGGAGGGCACTGGAGCAGCTCAGTCAAGCAGAGGTGATAAAGGAGACCGTTTAGCTGGGGATGAGAGGATTTTCCTAGTTAATTCCTGGTCTGGCCTGCGGATTCACTTTCCCCTGCATTTCACTCTCCGCAAGGTTTAACTAGGGACGTTTGTATGAAGTTAAGCCTGCAGCTGGAGCATGCACACGTGATCACAGCTTTTGGCTCCTCCAGTTCATTTATCTCTTTTCCCCACGCTGTTGACCATGCTCAAGTGTGCATGACTGAAGAAGCCATGCAGCACCACGTGCAGCCCTGTTGTTCTGACCCTGTGTGTTTCTGCAGTCACAGGCAGTCAAGATTTGCTGTCTCTGGAGACCGAGGTGATGACCACGGCTCTTCTCCCGCTGGAAAAAAGAAGTAGGTGGCTTTTGTACTATGAAAATGAGACCGAGGGCGTCATGCAGATGCCTGGCAATATGGACATGTATGCATGCTTTGTGCAATGGTGGCAGGGAATGGGATGGTTCCATTTCAGACAAGCATGAAAAGGGACTCGGTGGCAAGTGTCAGTTCCATGCGCTGCCTCTTCTGCCCTGTTCCAGAGAAATCCAAAAACAGTAGGGTGTCGGCAGCTCAAGGCCATGAGATTGTCTGGCCTGGCATCAAGGCTCAGCGGCATTACGTGGATTAAAAATGTTCATACAGTTTGCAAAATCACAGTCAAACTCAGTGGCGTAGCTGGAGGGGATGCAAAGCACTAAGTTTTGCAGGGAGCCTCACCGTGGCGTGCAGGTGGCCCCTCCTTTGGAGTGAGGTGTACACTTCTGTTTCCCCCCTCCCCGCCTGGAAAGGGGAGGGCAAGGGGCTGCTTGCACACCACAGTAAGGCTCCTTGCAAAACTTAGTGCTTTGCACTCCCCCCAGCTACATCACTGCATATTTGTCTGCAGGTGTGCGAGTGCTCATTTCTTGCAATATCAATCAATATAATGTGTTCAATAAAATGTTCCTTCAGTAGTTTCAGAAAAGGCCCCAAATATATATATATATATATATATATATATATATATATATATATAAAAATGGGTAGAGGTAGACTGTTGCAGGGAGTGGGGATATTTTGGAAGGTGGTCTTTTGGATGGCTCACTTCCGCACACCCCTCTCCGACCAGCAGGTGGCGGCATCCGACTGGCAAATGGGAACAGCAGCTGCCAAGGCAGGGTGGAGGTCCTTTACGGGGACACCTGGGGGACCGTTTGCGACGATGACTGGGACTTCCCCGACGCACAGGTGGTCTGCCGGCAAGTGGGCTGCGGCTCGGCGGTCATGGCCACCATGCTGGGCTACTTTGGCTATGGTGCCGGGTCCATTCTCCTGGACAACGTGAACTGTGCGGGCAGCGAGGGTGACCTGGCTGACTGCTTCCACCTCGGGTGGGGGCAGCACAACTGTGGGCACCACGAAGATGCTGGAGTCATTTGCAGAGGTGAGAGAGGCACATGTGCAGCATCCTGCTTCTCACACTGGGCAACCCAAGAGGAATTCCCCCAGCAGGAGGGGAAGGCAGACTCACCTCTCACTGTGTCTCCCCAGCATCAGAGATCCAGAGGCGTCTTCCTCCGAACCTGGAGGTTCCACGCAGCTGGCCTGACTAGCAGCTAGGCCATGCAGCAATTCTGACTAGGAACAGAATTGTTCTCCATCAATTTGTCTCATCCCTTTGTGAAGCCATCGGTGGCGATTTCCCATCCTGTGACAATGAGTTCCGTAGATTCACATCACCCAGTGTGAAGACATACTTTCTTTTGCCCACCCTGCAATCTCCTACTAATCCATTTAATTGGGTGGCTGACTAGTGTTTAAGGGCCCAGTCCTGTCCAGCGTCCCAGCGCGAATGCAGCCGTGCCGATGGGGCATGTGCTGCATTTGGTGGTTGGGGGACAGTCACAGAGGCCTCCTCAAGGTGAGGGAGCATTTGTTCCCTTACCCTGGGCTGTGTTGCAGCTGCATCCATGCTGGAAAGTTGGATAGGATTGGGCCCTAACAGAGGGAGGAGAACTCCCCCAACTGTTTTTACCTTTGGGGGGATGCTTTGTTAAAAACTTGGTTAGAGTGAACAGCTTGTGCTGTGAGCATCTAAACCAGCCTTATGCTGAGGCAGCCTTTGGTTCACTGACAGTGAAGAAGTGCAACATGTCCCCAGCCCCAAAGAGGTGCCAGACTCTAAATAGCAAGCGCACCCTGAAGCAACTGTTAATAATAATAATAATAACTTTATTTTTACCCCGCCTTTCTCCCCGAAGGGACTCAAGGCGGCTTACAACATATTAAAAACATAATTTAAAAACAAATAAAAACTGTTCAAGGCAGGCTGACTGCATTTCTGCTGTTTTCCTTGCTCTTACCCCGGCTTTTCCCGCATCCAGGCTCAGAAGAATCCAGAGACCACTTCCAGGAAGACACATTTCCCACCACCACCTCAACCACCACTCGGCCTAAGGATGGTATGTGCTGAATTGTCAGTGGCAACATAGGAATAGGCCCTGCAGGTGATAGTCCAGGACAGTGATTTTCAGTGTTGATCTTCTCCTGACACACTGACCTCAATGGTCTTCTCTATGGTCTTTACCTCTTGTGATGTCACTTCTGGCTTTCGGGAGACTCTTTCAGGTTCGGCAGCTGTTTCGAAGGCAACTGCCTGTAGTAACTAATTGTCTGCCCCTCTTCCTCAGTTGCCAGTTTCAAGGGCAACTGTCTGTAGACAGAGCCACAGAACCCGGAAAAGTTTTTCGGTGATTTTCAATCACTGTGCTCCAAAGTTCCATGGTGCACCTGCGGAGCTTTCGTGGCACACCAGTTGAAAACCACTGGTCTAGGACCACCTTTGCTAATTGGGTAGGAGGCACTTTTTCAAGAAGTGCCTCCTCTTTTAGAAGAAGGTGCTCCTCTTTTATTTAGCAGGCGGAGAGTAACTGGCCCGCCTCACCCCAGCAGTGTCTTTTCTAGAGGCTGCCTGCTGGTGTTTTGCATCTTTTAGATCAGGGGCGCCCAAACCCTGGCCCTGGGGCCACTTGTGGCCCTCGAGGCCTCTCAATGCGGCCCTCAGGGAACCCCCAGTCTCCAATAAGCTTCTGGCCCTCCAGAGATTTGTTGGAGCCCGCACTGGCCCGATGCAACTGCTCTTAGTGTGAGGGCGACTGTTTGACCTCTTGTGTGAGCTGTGGGATGAGGGCTCCCTCCACTGCTTGCTTTTTCATGTCTGTGATGCAGTAGCGGAGGCAAAGAAAAGGCCAGCCTGAGCTACTGCAAGTCCTTCATTCATTCATATAAGTTCATCTTTAATACAGTCACATGTAAATGTATGTAAATTTATTCAAATTTTAAATGTAAATTAATTCTTTTTATCCCCGGCCCCCAACATAGTGTCAGAGAGCTGATGTGGCCCTCCTGCCAAAAACTTTGGACACCTCTGTTTTAGATTGTGAGCCCTTTTGGGACAGGGAGCTGTTAGTTGTTTGATTTTTCTCTATCAACCACTTTGTGAACTTTTGTTGAAAAGCGGTATATAAATACTGTTAATAATAATAGGATAGTCCAGTGAAAGGGGTGGAGCAATGGCGTAACAGATGCGGGGGACTTCTGTTCTGAAAGCTGCCCGGTGTGCCACTTGGCATCAGGTGGAGAACTGCAGTACCACCACCTCCTGTTTCACTGGGTATTCAGCGGTTGCGGAGAGGTCCAAGGCTGGGACACCAGGCCCATCATCTCATTGTTGGGCACCACTTTTTTTCTGATCACCCAAAAGAACAATACAGCCATTTTACAAACATTTTCACCTTTTCAGTTAGAATTCTTCTCTTTCATTTCTGTGTCATATTGCTATTGATAGCACAAATTCTTAACCAGTTCTTGGTAACAGGGGAAAATTGGAGAGAGGCTGCGTTTAAGAACTGTGGATATCGCCAGCCTGTTCTTTGGGAACTGCGTGTTCTTACGGACTACTGAAGAAACAAATGGTGCTGTTTTCTTTCGGCACTTGAGAACCCTCCCTCTCCCCCCTCTGTAGGCTTCTTGCGCCTGGTCAATGGCAGCCATCGCTGTGAAGGCCGGGTGGAAATGTTCTACCTGTCGCAGTGGGGGACGGTGTGCGACGACGCCTGGGATCTCAAGGACGTGAAGGTGGTATGTCGGCAACTGGGCTGCGGGGGTGCTTTGGCTGCCTCGGGAGAGGCCTGGTATGGCCAGGGCACCGGCTACATTTTCCTGGACAACCTCAAGTGCAAAGGGGACGAGGCCTCCCTCCTGCGTTGCTCTCACATCCGGTGGAACGTCCACAACTGTGACCACTCGGAAGACGCTGGCGCCCTCTGCAACCTGCTATGACGTGGCAGAAGGTATGTTCCAGGCTGCCTGTGAGCACTGCAGTCGTTGGTGAGGATTCCTTTTTATTTTGTCCACATTTCTAGACCTTATGATTGCAAATAGTAGTTTGAAAATGAATGAGAAATGCCTGCTGAAACCACAGGAATGGAGACACGAAATGACTCGAAAAGGGACTTAGAGAAAGTCACAGAGGAGGAGGAGAGGGCCATCACTGGTTAGTAGCATTTAGCTAAGTGGGAACCTCCATGATCAGAAAAAGTCTACCTCTGAATACCAATTGCTGGCAAGCCAGGTGAACCTGCAGGCCATTAACCAGCCCCTCGGTCAGAGCAACCTATTGCTTGCGTGCAGCCAAAGCTGCCTGAAGGCCACCCACCCACCCTACACGTCTGGAATGGGGGGGGATCTGAAGCTGGGTGCCACCCTCTGGCATTGTTTCCTGGGCAATGCTCAGAACCAGGTCCTGCATCCACTAAGCCTGAGGAGATGACTTATTGCTTTTCCAGGCCAGTGCCGACCCTTGTGAGCAGAGCGCACGGACTGCACGGCTGGGCGTCCGCAGGCCCCGTCTGAAGCCTTCTCCCTGCAATGGCGACTTTTGCATGTGCGCATCTGGGAAGGAAGGCGCCTGTGCAGCATCTCCCAGAAGCTTCTGTCCATGCAGTTGGTGCACCTTTGGAACGTCAAGGCCTTTTGCTGCACGCGCGTATCCCGCAAGCAGGGCCAGCCTGTTCACATGGCCGAGGGGCCGTCACCTCTGGCAGCAGAAGTGCAGGAAGCTCCCGTAGCAGTAGCACCGTCCACCTCTTCCACTGTCACCACTGCTCCTGCACTCACTGGAGTGGAAAAGGAAGCGGGGAAGGGAGCAGAAGAGGAAGCAGAGCAGAGTGGTGCCTTAGAGCAGCTATTTTTCTCCTTGCGGCACACTGACCTCTATGGTCTCTTCTACGGTCTTCACCTCTTCTGATGTCACTCCTGGCTTCCAGGAGACTCTTCTGGGTTTTGCTGCTCTGTTTCTAGGGCAACTGTCTGTAGTTGCAAATTGTCTGTCCCTCTTCCTTCATTAGCAGAGCTGTTGAGGGTCTTGTGGAGCTGGTGAATGGCAGACCATTCATGACTATAGATAGTTGTCCTGGAAACAGAGTTGCAGAACTTGGAAGAGACTTTCAGCTCTAGATCGCCCTCGAGTGGTGCTCTCTCCCCCTCTTCCTTTTCCAATCCCATGAGGAGGTGGAGGAGCAGTGGCAGCTGTTTGTGTCTGCTGGTGCACCACTCGGTAAGGGTGATGGTGGTGGCACAGGACACTTCATCTCAGGTCCAGGAAGGTCTTGAGCTCACCCAAATGTGCACACCTGCAAGAGTGGGAAGGAGGCATCACTCCGAGCTTGCACCCACTTTGCATACAGAAGCTCCTGGGTTCAATACCTTGAGGACCTGCAGCTAAAATCAGGGGATGGGACCCTGCCTGCCCTGGAACCTTCAAGAACCTGTCGGCGCAGACAAGACTGGGCTATGTGAACCAATGGTGTAATTCCGCAGAAGGCAGCTCCCTCTGTTCTGCATCGACAAAGAACTCTTCCCTGTTTCGAGACAGTGCTTCCACACGATGTGTGCCTGTGTGTGTGGTCCATATCTCCGTGGCAGGGCACTTACGCCGCTCACAGATTTGCAAAATCAAGGGACATGAGATGCAGGATTCTTCTTGTGTGATGTTTTATTGATGCTGTTATTAAGGGTTACTGAGAGAATGCATGTGATGCGCGCTGGGCATTCACTGTGTGTGATGTGCTCTGTGTCACTGCTGCATAGAATGATGTCACTCTCGGCACACGTGCCAGGGATGAGTCCTTTTTCTTTCCACGTCTGTAGCTTGTGAAATGTTCTTGATCACCTCTGTCACTGCTCAAATATGAGTACCACAAAGGGCATGCGCATGTGCGGATGGGAGATTCCTTCATAAGTAGGCAACCAGGGAACAAATGTAGGACATCGGTGAAGATTTTCTCCTTTTCCCTGGTTTTATAAAGAACGGTTTTGGATGTTTTGGACGTAGGAGAGATCTGTCTTAAGTGCCCCTTTCTCTTTTTCATGCTTGTTTCTGAACATCACGCGTTGTTTCTATGCAGACATTCTGGGTCTGCACAGCCACAGAATTCTCCAATTTTTGGTGCTGGATTCCTTTGCTGCCCTGCACATACAATGCTTTTCCATTTTGTGCATGGAACTGATTTGCTCTGCAGTGATGACCCCATGCAAGCAAAATCAGTGGCAGGTTAGAACGGACCGGTTCCAGTCAGCTGAACTGGCAGCCTCACAGATGGAAACACAGCAGGGAAGGGGTTCTAGCATCAAGTGGCTCAGAACAGCTGCCTGGACCGACAAATGGAGCAGCCCCATGTAAATATATATACAATTTGGAAGGGGTGGGTGGGACGGGGAGGAGAAAGGTGTGTGTATAATTCCTTTGTTAATGTCATGTGCATATTCAAGGTGGTCATTTTTCTTATACATTTTTTTGGGGTGGAATAAAAGTCATCTCCATCAAAATATCTCACGATATGCTGGAAAGGGACCCTGATCTTGCCACCCTTCAACAGGTCCCTCTGTCACTGTCGGGTGTGACAAACAGCAAGCCATGTGCTGCAAAGTGCCACAGTGCTCATGCGCAGGCCCCACAGACATGATGCTGATGCCTGTTTGCAGGTGGTATCTGTTCTCCATTTGGAGAAGTTGCGTGCTGAAACCAGGGGGAGGGGGCTGGACTCCGAAGAATGGCAGCATGAAGGTATATGGAGGAAGTTTTCAAAAGGCAAGAGCCAGGGCAGTGATGCCTCTACCAGAGGGGCCAGAAAACAGGGCCTGTCCCTGGTGAATTGGCCTCAGGGGTCTGAAGTCCTCCAACTGCCCAGGATGTGTTAATGAGGCGCTCCGAGGTTTGCAGGGAGGTGTAAACAGCTTATTTCAGGGCGGCTGGGGGCCCTTTTCCCGGTCTCCTGATCAGCAGCCTCTGAAACTTGGGTCTTCTCTCAGGACAAGGCAGCTGCTCCATCTGTGTTTAGGAAAAGGGGCCATGACTCACCTGTGCTGCATGCAGAAGGTTCTCCGGTGATGGGAAAAAAATAGGACCCTGGAAAGCTGCTGCTGACCAGAGCGGTCAACTGTACCAGGCAGAAGGACGGTCAGTTCTCAGCAGCCTGAGGAACAAGGAGAAAGGGCTACAGCTCAGTGGCAGGAGGTCCCAGATTCAGTCCTCGGAAGCATCTGCAAGGTGGGGCTGGGAAGCTGTTTCCGGGTGGAAAAGACGACAGGTTACCTTGGCCCAGGCCCAGCTGGTGTACAAGGGGCTCCCACTTCCGCCCACCTGCTTGCCTGCACTGATCCTCCTTGGCAAAGGAGCAGGGGCGGAGCAGAGATCAGAGAAGCAGAGGCCAGCCCATCACCAGGTCAGGGGGCAGCACTGACGCACTGCCTTGTGGACCAGCAGGGGTTGGGCTGGTCTGGCACGCAGTCATACAGAGAGCAAGAAAGCTCTAGGGGAGGCCCCACAACCCAGTGGCGGAGCACAGGCAGAGGACCCCAAGTTCAGGTGCCAGTGACAACAGTCTCAGGGAAGATCTAGCGGGGCTGCCGCCAGCCACAGCGGACAGTAATGTCCTCAACGCAGCAATGGTCTGACTCCAGAAAAGGCCAGTTGAGAGGTGGGTGGTCTCCTGCGAGGAAAGCCCCCAAGCCCCGGTCTCTGCTTGGGTGGGAGCAAAGCACTCCAGAGAGGAGGAGGACTCTTCTTCCCTCCTCCACCCAGCCCTTAGGCAGACAGCTTGGATCTGCGGGGATCAATATCATCGATCGGTTCCTGCTTCATCATCCCTTAGCAGGAGATGGGGGCTCAGTTGCCGGAGGGAGGCTGAGAGATGAATATTTCACAAGGTCTGAGGCAAAGCCGGTGGTTATTTCGGGCTGGATTTACAGCCTGTCCAGGAGAAGGAACGGAGAGGTGGGAGGGGGGCCCATTAAAGGAGAGGAGAGTCATCAATCCTCTGCCGAGAACTGGCACGGCAAGCCTGGGAGGGAGCCGGGGGCACAATGTTCCCAGCCCTCTCCGGACATCCCTTGTCAGATATGGCAACGGTGTCATCGCAGGTCGGTCCTGCACCCAAGGGCAGACTCCCAGACAGGCACTCCTCCCTTCCAGGGCCCCACACAGGAGAGACCCCCAAAGCATTTCCAACGAAAAGAAGAACGCAGCAGAGTCCTATTGTTGAGTCAGACCAAACCACCCGTGTCCTGTGTCCAGCAGTGACCAAACTGCCATCTCCTGCTGTTGCTTCCCAGCAGAGAAGCCCCAGACAGCCTCATCCTCCATGGATGTGTCTTGTCTCCTTTCAAAAAGCTATCCAAAGTAGTGTCCGTAACCCCTTCTTGTGGCATGGAGTTCCATGAGCCGACGACACACTGTGTGAAGAAGCACTTCTGCTTCCTCATTCTGACACTCTGGCCACTCCAGCGTAGGGGATGGGAAAGACCATCTGCTGGCCCAGATGGGTCAACGGATTCAGCGGCAGTTTCCAGAGGGCTGTAACTCAGTGGTCAAGCCCCCTCCTTGCATGCAGAAGGTCCCAGGTTCAATCTCCAGTGGAATTGCCAGGCAGGAAGGGGAAAGGTCCCAGCTGAGACAGGCAAGCTATTCCCAGTCCAGGAAGAAAAGGCAAGCTCAGATAGCACAATGGTCTGAATCCATATGTCTGTTGAACATACGCATGGTCAACAGCGCAGCTGCAGAGCTTATGATTTGCAGGCTGAGAGTGTCTCCCAAGGGCTGAAGACCTCCTTCTCTTGAAGATCTGGTGGTACCAGTCACGGCAGATGGTCCTGGGCTTCCATGTGGCAGAGCCCCCGTTTGCCATGTGGCTCAGCTTCCTCCAGGCACAGTCTCTTGGGAGAGGGGAACTAGAAGGGGCTGGGCTGGCCCCTTGGGAGAATCGGGTCCTGGTTGCTGGAGGCCAGCGCAAGGGCAGCCCTGCTAGATCTAGCCCAGGGAATTTTATCTAGTTGAGCATCCTGTTTCCCACAGTGCCCCCCCACCCCAGCTACTCCAGGGAGCCCACCAGTAGGGCTGGCTCCAGACTCCTTTACTCCTGATGAGCTTGCCAGATTCCTCAGACTGGACAAGGAAGAGGGGGAGGAACAGCACAGGAAGTGTGGAGGAGAGGTGGCATTACCCTCATGTTCTCTTCTGCTCTCTCCCCCTCTTCCAGATAAGGAACTGGAAGGAGGAGCCGTGGAAGCCAAGGGGCAGGCAGGGGTGGGCAGTCCTTGCCACCCTGCGATGCGAGGCACCTTATCTGTTCCCCTTCGACTGGTGCTCGTTTTTACCTAACAGACCAGGATGTAGCTCTTCACCATCTGTAGCTGAGCATCCTCTCTACTCTCCCCAGTCATCCCCTTTCTCATGACTCCCCTCCCTTCTCCCCCAGCTCCCGTCCTCCTCCTCCTCCTCCTCCTCTCACCATGGCTTCACACAGTTGCTGGGCCCAGCTGGCAGGAGAGAGTGACGTCATAATGCATGCTGTGGTTGCTAAGAAACGAGAGGATGCCCTTCTGGACCACCTGCCCATTGGCGGTGGCTGCAGCAGAAGGAGGGATCATTGCCTCTATCCACACTGCGACTGCAGGGGTGCTGCTGGAGAATGGCTGACATTTGCCGGTCCACACATGGGTGGTTCTGTTGTGGGCCCTTTCAAGAGGCAAAGCATCTGCATCAAGCTGAGAAGAAAACAGTTTGGGCTTCCCTGTGTGAGCAAAGTGTTCAGGCATGCTGGCATTTTGCAGTTTGGAGAAATCTTGCTGTCATTTTTGCAATGAACCAAAAAGAGTACTGCTTGGATTGCCGGTCTTGCTGTATTCTTGGGATACTTGGAAGAGGCAGTGCAAATGTTTAGAATTAGGGTTGCCAACGGACCAGAAACCACCCCAGCCTGTCCTTCTCTCTTTAATGGCAGCAGTTTAAATAGATGAAACTCTTCACAGAGTTGCACAGATTGTCTGTTAAAAGCACAGGAGTAGAGGGAAGTGAAAAATGTGGCAGACTCAGCTCTGAGCCAAGCCAGGAGGCATCTTAACTGCGGGGAGACTGAGGCCTGAGGAAGGAAAAGGCTCAGGCCTTCCCTTTCAGAAGCAGGCCTGCCCTGGAGGCAGGGGTGCCCAGAGCTTGCTGGAGTCGCTCTCTCAGAACCTCCTTCACCACTCACTCCCTGCGTATCTGCCACACAGCCGTAGCAACGCAGCACAGGCCACTATTTTAAGGAACTGCAAAGTCACTCGTGCAATCAGCTCATCAGGTTTCGCAAGCAAAGCTGGCCCCGATCTCTCCAGAGACTGACTGGATTTCTCAGAAGCCAAAAGCTCTTAGGACATTTGCTGGCTCAGGCCTTCTCTTGCTTGGAACACTGCACACTTTCTGTGACCGTATGCTGAAATGGGTCTGTTCCTAGCCAGAGGGGAAGTCAGTTTGGACATGTGGAATAATAGCAAAGCCTCAGAGTACGCACAGAGTGCACCTCTCAGAAAGATGCAGGCTCCTGAGCATGCGCAGATTGCATTTATCTCACATAGTGATAACTAGCCATCGTGCATTTGGCCTGAAGGCAAATGGAGTACAGGGTGGAGGGCGTGGCTCCCCTGAATGTTTGGAAGCCCCAGCACCTCTCGCTTTCAGAATTACAGTAAATACTGTACAGAGACACAGAGCTGCATTCAAATCTCCCCTAAGTGATGAGGCTCAGAGTAACCATGGGCAGTTGCTAGCTACCTAAGCTACCCCACAGGATAGGCACGAGGAGAAAATGGGTGTGAGGGTGAGATTAGAACATGGAGGTTCCACGTAGTTCTCATGGCCAGCATCCACAGGTAGGCTGCTCCACCATGGTTTTATCAAATACCCTTTCAAGGTCACTTAAGCCAGCTGCTATTGTTAGTTGCCATGATATAGCCCAGGGGTGTCAAACATAAGGCCTGGGGGCCAGATGCGGCCCGCGGAAGCTTTTTATCTGGCCCTCAGGCTCTCAGCGGCTGAGCAGTGTTTAGGTGATACTAAGGACAGCCCACATGAAAATTGGGCTCTCCCATAACTTGAAATATGATCAAGATTTTCTCTTCTGTCATTTGCAGCTAATGAGTTTCTAAGTAAAAAAAAGTGTTTATTTTTGGTTAAGACCTGATTAATGACATCATTTCCTGCCTAATGACATCACTTCTGACCCTCAGCAGGCACCATGAATGCTGTTCGGCCCTTGGTATGAAATGAGCTTGACACCCCTGATATAGCCAGTAGATTCTTCATCTTCAGGGGCAGTCTCCCTCTGAATACCAGTTGCCGAGGAGCCACAACAGGAAGACTATGGCCTTCCTGCCTTGCCTGTTGGTATCCAGAGACAGCTGTTTCCATCTAGGAAACCAGATACTGTTTTCATCAGGACTCCTGCCTGTTTTTATTAGCCATGCTTGTTAGGAATCAAACTTCCATGTATAGCAGCAGTATATCTCCAAGTACCAGATGCTCCGCAGAGCACATAAAAGAGGTTGTTCCTTCATGTCCTGCTGCAGAGTGTCCTAGAGGTATCTGGTTGGCCACTGTGGGAAACAGACCAGACACAGTGCAAAGCAAACCTTTTGGGCTGATCCAGCAGGGCGTTGCATAAATAAAGCGTTGCATAAATTCATGGCATCCAGACCTATCCACCGTTATTAGCCGAGTGGAACCACCACATTCAGAGGTAGTCTATCTCTGAATATCTGTGGCTGGCAGGTGCAGAGGAGGGGAGAAGCCTTCACATCTTGTTTCTGAGTTTCTTTGGGGGCTGATAATCACACCCAATAATCTATGTGTGGGTGGCATTCAATTCAAACATGCACCTCCATGTGGATTGTGTGTTATTTCTCTGCTTCCATGAAGAACAAGCATACAAAGCATGAAACAGTTTTGCCTCAGGTTAGAGAAACACCTGGAGGAGTTCTGGGGCATGAGCAGCTTTGGCTCACAGCCTGGGTCCGGTTCTGGACCTCCTGTCTAGTGCTGTGACCCTCCCGGTGCCGACTCAGGGGTTCTGGCCTCTTTTGCTGAATCACTCTGCGGAGGCCTTTCCTCCAGACTGCAGCACTTGGCTGGCTCGGATGCACCATGCTCCTGCTAAAAACTAATGTGTCAGTTAATTGTTCTTTATGGCCCTGGTGCTGCTTTCTGCTTACTGGCTTCTTTCAGGCTGGATCCATCTGCAGAACTCGGGGCTTGGAGGGAGGGAAGAGGGGAATCAAGAAAGAGATGCTGTTCTGCCAGATTCCCACTCCAAGCCTCACTTAGGGAACTTATGCCCACTCTCAGCTAACTAGCTCCCCTTTCGTTCCCCCAACAATGGCCCCAGTTCTCTACGGCAGTACTGCTAGACTCCACCACCAGGGTACCTTGCCTGTTTAAACTGCAGGGAGCCAGTTGCTAAGGCAGCAGTCCTTCCAGGTATAGCAGCACACTTCAGCTCCCCAGCTCTCGGCAGCCTGTTCGAGTAGTCCGTTAGTCAGTGAGCCAGATAATCCATTAGCCAGAAGCAGAGGCCGAGTTGCCATCTCTGGGGGACGTACTGGCTCTGAATTTTCTGCATTGAGCAGAGGGTTGGACAGGCTGGCCGATGAGCTCCCCCCCTCCAGCACTAGCGGTCCATTCTCTGGCTCCTGCCCTGCCAAGACACTGGCCTTGTTTGGTCCTTTTGACCTTTGACATGCACTGTATGTGAATTGCTCTTGCTGTCATTCTGCAGGGTCCAACTCCCTCCCCAGGCTCTCCAGAAGGGAATGGGGAGTGGCTGCATCTTAGCTGTATGTGCGCTGAACATAGATGGACGCACAAATGTGCTCAGCTGGTCATTTGACACCTTGTATTTGAGATTGCTGATGACCTGTGAGCTATTTCTAACAAACCTTGAACGCTAAGGCCAAGAGAAGAGCCCTGATGGATCAGGCCCCGCAGCGCCCTCTGGGCCAGCCTATGTTTTCTACAGCAGCCGCCTGGATAAACTGGGATGAGCACAAACAGGGCACAAGGATCTCTCCAGCTGCTGCTTCCCTGGAACTGGGAGGTACGAGGAAAACCGCTGCGGAACCTGGTGGTGGCCCATGGCTTGTCATCACTGAGAGCCACTCAGAGACCGACTCCCCACAGGCTTCTTGGACCCCCTTGTACAGCCCTCGGAGCCAGTGGTCATCACCACCGCTTATGGCAGCAAACCTATGTCATAGGTTAATTATGCACTGGGCCGCAAAGGGTGTAAGGTGGCACCACGGCAGTATCAACCAGTACAGCCTAAAGCAGGTGAGGTGGGGCTATCCACAATGTGCACTTGTGTGTGTGTGTTGGGGGGGTGGCTTCAAGATGCCCCCCCTTGGTGCAAGAATTAGGGTCTTACAAACATGCCCCCATGTTCATCTATGACATGTCAGCAGTTGTGCATTGCTTTGCAATAAGAGTCTTTGGATGCAGCCCCTGTGTGGAGTCTGCCAAGGGAACCTTTCCTGCTGCAAAGGAGCCTGCCCCTCCTCCAGCTTTCCTGTAGCTTAAAAAAAAAATTGGCTCCCGATCTGAGCCCCCCCCCCCCAGCAGCGCCTGGCTGTCTCAAGCTCCAGTGCTGCAGTGAATGCAGAGGCTGGCTGGCATCGCAGTCCTCAATTAGTATGACTTGCCAAGCAGCCCAGAAATGCCACTGCAGTCTCGGGGTTGCAAGGAAGCCGCGGGGAGAGGAGTGTTCGGCTGCTTTGACGCAGGAGCCCCAGCACAGAACTGCACAGCAGGTATTTGCACACTCGGGCTGCGATCTGGTGCTCGCATTCCTGGGTGTCGGCACCTTTGAACCGAGCAAGACCTGCTTCCTTGCAAATACTCAGGGGACTGCGCTCTGAAAAAGCATCATAGCTTCTCTTGGGTGTGTCACAACCTGTAACGTTTCACAGGTGGAAATACGTGTATTTGTAATAGACTGCTTTATTTCCAAAACCACTGAGGTTGCCTTTCATCTCTCACCCCAAGGCGGTTTGCAGCATAAAACGTAATAGTGGATACAATAAATGGTTAACATTTAAACCAGCCAACAGCAAGCTAAGGCAGCACAGAAAAACGCAGCCTCCAGCAAGAAGCCAGCAGCACCCCAGGTCCCTTGACCTGCAAAAGCCCACAGAAAACAGGTGATCCTCCAAAGTCTTCAAAAAAGACAGGGGCCTGTGGGAGGGAGTCCCACAGTCTGAGGCAGCCATCAAGGGGCCCCGTCCTGGCTGCCCCGCAACCAGGTTCATCCCAGTCCTGACATTGCCTACCTCCCTTCCCTTGAGTTGTACATTGCTTTCTACATTTAATGAGAGCCATTTACTGAGAGATAGCATGGTGTAGTGGTTGGACTAGAACCAAGGAGATCCAGCTTCACATCTTGCCTCCCTGCTCTTGGAGCCGTTTGGTCTCTCTGTCTCTCTTGTTGGCTTTTTGGAGAAAGACACCCATTATGACCAGCTTCAGGAGCAGGGTGTGTTGGTAAGCTGGTCATAATGGTTGTCTTTGAAAACTTCATGCTGAGCAGAAGTTATCAGGTTTCATAGAATATCGCACCAAGATATGGAAATTGCTGCCATGGGTGTGAGTATGATCACAACCTTACAAGACTTTAAAAGAAGGTTGGGCAGATGCACAGAAAACGCCCATTTTAATGACCATGATAGCAATTTGGAAACTCTGAGTTCAAGGGCAATCTACCTCCAAATTCCAGCTGCTGGGGAACAAAAATGGGAAAGGATTGTGGCTTTCCTGCCCTGCTTGTCAGCTTCCCAGTGGCACATGGCTAGCCAATATGTGAAGATGCCGAACTAGGCGACTGGGCCATGTCAGTGTTGCTAGAATGGCCTGCTTCTAGCAGGTGAGCTTGTCACAGTGGTAGCCCAGCCAGACTGAGAGGCAACTCCCTGGTTTCTCCTCATGCTTCCATTCAGCTGCCCTGGGGCCATGCTCCACCCCCTTTCAACCTCTGTCATCTTTGTTAGGTCTGTCCTCTTATGCATGTGGTGCATTCATCATCTGTCTCCCCCCAGGTGTCCTCCCTTTGGGATCAGGACCTCTAGGCTTTCCTGCCTGCCAGAGTGGGTGGCCTGGGGGGGTGCCCCAAGGATGGGACAGGTGGCAGAATGCCCTCCTCTGCCTGGTCCCTGCTGGGAGCCCTGTTGCAGGAGCAGCTGGCTGATTGCCCAATTGTCCCCATTCCTCACTTACCTCATTGGGATGCAACATTGTCACTGTTCAGTCATCTGCAAAACCAGGTTGCTAAGTAAGCCCCAGATGGTTTAACAGCATCACCACTTTCTGTCTGGAAAAAGAGGGGATAGGATGGGAGGGGGAAGTCAGTCCACAAGACCCTTTGGATAAGGTAGTGACAACTGTGAAATTTCAGAGATGGAAGTTCGTCCCACTTTCCCCAAAGGTGCGGATGGAATCTCAGGTCTGTTTGGCCTCAAGTTACGGAATTCTGAACCTTGAAGTCTCTAATTCAAACAGAACTGCTGTGGCTAAATAGCTGGCACAGACTTCAGTAACCCCATTGCAGGACCTGCTTCCTTACCCAGGGGATGGGGATGAATGTCTCCTTCCCCTGAGGAGCTGGCAGTAGCTGCCCAGCACACTCAGGATACAGTGGTCGCCATTTTGATGCCGCTGCTCCTCTGGGCAGTGGGCAGTTCCGGAATGTTTGCCTGGTTGCCAGTTTGCATGGAATGGGCCTTGTTCCTCCAGCATTTTGCTTTATCCTCAGGCAGGTGGACAGCAATTTTGGAGGTGTGCCCCCCCCCAGACTGATTCACAGAGGACAAGTCTATTGCTTGAACAAGAGAAGGAGCTACTCCCCCCACCATGGTGATGTGCCAGTCTCTGCTCCTCCAGCTCCCTGGGCTGGAAAAGGAAGGGGAGAATGGAGCAGAAGAGGAAGTGTGGTGGAGTGGGGAGTGTGGGTAGGGGATCAAACGATCTGGGGAGGTCCAGGCTCACATCGCCATTTGAATATGAAGCCTGCTTTATGCCCTTGGGCCAGTCCCCATTTTTTAGCCTAGCCTACCTCACTGGATGGTTGTGAAAAGGGGTTGGGAATGTTGTCTGCCACCATGCTAAGTGCCGGGGTGGAAGCTTGGCAAAAAATACAGAAAATAAAAATATGCTTCAGAAATGCCAATGGTGAATTAGTGCATTGACTTATGTATTAGAACAATGTTCTGCATATATTTATATTTCTGCATATATTTTATACTCACTTTATTGCTTTGTATGTGACCAGGTCTGAATGCAACATATGTAGAAAAGCACTGCATGATAAAAGATAAAGCATGATGATGATGATGTATATATCATAATTCAAGAATTACAGTTCTTACTGAAATGTATTCACACCTTTCCTACATGAAATCTGTCATCAGGGTGACTGCAAGGAAGAGAGGAGAGCTGACTCTCCCCAGTCAACACACACACACCGAAGAGATGTGGAGTCAGCAGTGATGAGTTCATCCTGTATCTCCTAATGCAACTTCATCACCATTTGTGGTTGCCACTTTTAATTGTCTGCGGTGGCTTCTATGCCTTCCATAGCTGCTCAACTAAGCAGACACTCAACAAGTGAAGTTTCCTTCCACCCACACCCAGCACAGCGACAATGGGGACAGCCTGACTGTGAACAAGAAAGAGGAAGAGTTGTGTCAAAGCTCTCCTTTGGTTTCAGTTTCTAATGGAAACCAGCAGAGTTTGGGGGCTGGAAAGGTGATCCTGGAGGAGAGAACAGATCCTTTGGCTTTGCTCTTTTAACAATGGGGTGGACCACGCTGCTACCACTGCAACCCACCTCCTGAACACTCTGAGGCAGTGGTTCCCAAACTGCTGAAGGACACCCACGGGAGCCAGGTGATGACACCACCATGGCAGGGCTCTGTAATCGCAGGGCATCATGACTGTGGTAAATTTGGGAACTGCTGCTCTGAGGGATATCTGGCAAACAGCTTTGGACAAGGTCCAAATTAGGCCTCTTGTCCTTGTTTTGAGGGAATGACATTGTCATAGACTACTGCCTTTGTGATGGGATACCCTATTTCCCCCCACTTTTTTTCTGACAGCCTATAAGGAGAAGATTTGGGCCCAGAACGTGTGGAATGGCTCCATTTAATCAACTTTTAGATTTCCACAGCACAATCCTATATGTGTCCACTCAGAAGTCAGTCTACTCAAATGCTTAATGAGACTTATTTTCAGGTAAGCGTATATAGGATTGCAGCCCCAGGCATGCAAACTCCAGTGGCCAAAACAAGTTGATATGAATAAACCAGAGCATAAGAACCTTGTGAGAAAAGACTAAAAGTCCAAGTAATCAGATTTATGCCCCACCCCCCAACAATAGCCAGTTAACAGCTTCCAGGAATCCCACAAGTAAGGCACAAGAGCAGTTGTTTCCTGTATTTTTTTCCCCCAGCACCTGGAGGTTCCACTTAACTTCCACGGCAAATATCCATTAGTAGCAGAGCAGCTGTTCAGTAATTTATCAAATCCCCTTTTTCAAGTCAGTCCGAGGTAGTTGCCATCACCACATCTTGTGGCAGTGAATTGCACATGTCAATTATGCATCACACACAGGAGTCTTTCCTGTTGTCTGTTTGAATCTACTGCCAATCGGTTTCACTGGGTGATCCGGATTTGGTGTTGGGTGAGGCTGAGAAAGATTCTTACTCTCCACTTTCTACCATTTGTAATTTTTAATTACATAATTATAATAGGATTACATATTATAATATAATAAATATGACATAAAATTACTAGTTGAATAATTAATTTCTCTTAGTC
This sequence comes from Tiliqua scincoides, assembly GCF_035046505.1. Lineage (NCBI taxonomy): Eukaryota > Metazoa > Chordata > Lepidosauria > Squamata > Scincidae > Tiliqua > Tiliqua scincoides. Next base: position 58,080,321 of record NC_089828.1, read on the forward strand.
ATTTTTTCTATACTAAAAAAAGTCAGACTCTTTACCTTTACTTTGTAGGATAAGGTTTTCAGCTCTCTGTCCTTTGGTTTCCAAATGTCTGGAAGCAATGGGGAGGAGGGGCCTTTGAGGGGAGCACAGATGGGAAGAGGATCAATACAGCAGCAGGTTCACATCAACAAGCATCACCACCAGCAGCCATTGATCCCTGATCGACTGACAGCACCAAGGTCATGGCAGCTTCCTCCCTGTTGCTGTGTTCTGTTGATCCTGTTCGTTGAAGTGTCTTATTTGTTTAAATGGCATAATTAGATTGTCATCCTACCCATGCCTGACCTCAACAAAAATGTACAAGGGAAAGAAGATTGAAAGCTGCTGAACTCAAGGCTTGGTAAAGACTGTGCAGGGCCAGTCCATCCATGAGCAAAACTGAGCTGGTTGCCTCAAGCTGGCTCTGTCTGCTTGCTTGCCATTACTGCTCCCCCTCCTTCCTCTACTCCTTAGGTTGGAGAAGGAAGAGGAGGTGGAATGGAAAAGGTAGTATGGAGTGAGGAGGGTAGTGTGTGAGAACCTCTCCTCTACCGTCCTTTTCCTATCCATGGAGTTGGAGAAGGAGAGTGTGGTGCACCATGAGAGTAGAGAGAAGCAGGGATATGTGGTGGGTGGGGAGGCAGAGCCCACCCACCAGAGTCCTTTGAAAAGCACCAGCACCTTGTGAGGCATGCCAGCACTCTCAACCCATGCACTCTGCACATGAGCTGTGAGTGCTTGTGCACCTTGCATGGTGTCCTGTCCAAATATTCCAACTCCCTTCTAATGCCCACTTTTTGGCTAATTAACACCTTCCTTTTCCAAGAACAACTACTGTGGTGTACAAAGAAATGAACAGAACTCCTTATCAGTTGAGCAGTTAACAAGAACTTATTGCTACAAACACATACACTCCCTTCAAGTCCTCTTGTCCAGAGGCTTTCCCTCCCCCAAACTCCACTTAACTCAGTTGGGAAAGGTCTGAAGCCTCCAGTCCAAGTCAAAAGCACAGTCCAGTCTTCTGCAGCAGAGTCCCTCCTCTGTGTTCTTTCCAGCAGAATGTCCCCTTCAGTAGGGGCCTAACAGTTCTCTCTTCTGTGTCCTCCAGCAGAGTCCTGGCAGTCCCCTTCTCCTGTAGGTCCTAGCCCATCCATATCCTGTAGGTCTTGGTCCAGGTAGCTCTGTCTGGGTTTTGCCCCTTCTGAAGCTGCCTTTTATTCCTGTATGTCTCATTATCCAAATGGAGCTCAGCTGTGAGCTACCTCATTAGCTCATTCAAAGTCCCATCAAGGTCAAATGAAGCTCAGGTGTCCATCCAGGTCTCCATTGGCCTTGATTGATTACAGCTGTGGAGCCAGCCCTGCCCTTCCCAGAGCTGACAACCAGGTGTCAAAACATGGAATTGCTGTCAACACCACATCATCCACCTGATGATCTTATGATCTTCCATCACACACGGAGATAGTGCTTTTCGAAGGACTCCAGTGGGACGACTCTGCCTCACCTGCCGTCCTAACAACTACACGTCCTTAGAGAGGGGTAGCATTTACAATGCTGCCTCAAGCATCAAATCTTGGGGTGACCTTAGACCTGCTACTCTGTCTGGCCTCCCTTGCAGGATTGTTGTGCAGCTAAAAGGGTGGGGAGGGGAAAGAACCCTATATCCTTTCCTGGGCTCCTTCAAGGAAGGTGTGAGAACTGAAAATAAAATGAAAATGAATGTCTGTGTTCATAATAAGGCAACATATTTGATCCATTCACAACATAATTAAATATCTAATTTAAACCACCATTAATATTCTAACTGTGTGTTATATTTTGCCATGTTCAACATTATTAAATTTCTTTATTATATTGCTATAATATAATATCACTTCACATGTATCCCTCCCTAATTTTTGCTGTTATAGCTCCTTTGGAAATGTCTTAGTTTTGATGTGAATGCCCACGTCTCTTTTATTTTGTTGTTGTTGTTGTTATTACTGCTGGTGTTTGTGTTTTGTGCTGGCCTCTGACATCTTTTTATGTTAGTTTTATGGCTGCTGCTTGCATAACACTGTAGTTTCTTGTGTATATTTATATGCTATATAAGAATATATATATTTTTATATATAAATGCTAAATATAAATTTATATAAATATATAGTGGCATATAAATATAAAATATAAAGTAGCATATAAATATGCAGCTGTCACTACCCACTCTGCCAAAGATCTCCAGCAGCTCATGGATCGTTTTAGCAAGGCCTGCCAAGATTTTGGACTGACGATCAGCCTGAAGAAAACACAGGTCATGGTTCAGGATGTGGACTCACCTCCCTGCATTACAATCTCTGCGCATGAACTGGAGGTTGTCCATGACTTTGTGTACCTTGGCTCAACGATCTCCGACACTCTTTCTCTCGATACAGAGCTAAACAAACGCATCGGTAAAGCAGCTACCACATTTTCCAGACTCACAAGGAGAGTCTGGTCCAACAAGAAGCTGACGGAACATACCAAGATCCAGGTCTACAGAGCTTGCGTCCTGAGTACACTTCTGTACTGCAGCGAGTCATGGACTCTTCGCTCACAACAGGAGAGGAAGCTGAACGCTCTCCACATGCGCTGCCTCCAACGCATCCTCGGCATCACCTGGCAGGACAAAGTTCCAAACAACACAGTCCTGGAATGTGCTGGAATCCCTAGCATGTATGCACTGCTGAAACAGAGACGCCTGCGTTGGCTCGGTCATGTCGTGAGAATGGATGATGGCCGGATCCCAAAGGATCTCCTCTATGGAGAACTCGTGCAAGGAAAGCGCCCTACAGGTAGACCACAGCTGCGATACAAGGACATCTGCAAGAGGGATCTGAAGGGCTTAGGGATGGACCTCAACAGGTGGGAAACCCTGGCCTCTGAGCGTCCCGCTTGGAGGCAGGCTGTGCAGCATGGCCTTTCCCAGTTTGAGGAGACACTTGGCCAACAGTCTGAGGCAAAGAGGCAAAGAAGGAAGGCCCATAGCCAGGGAGACAGACCAGGGACAGACTGCACTTGCTCCCGGTGTGGAAGGGATTGTCACTCCCGAATTGGCCTTTTCAGCCACACTAGATGCTGTTCCAGAACCACCTTCCAGAGCGCGATACCATAGTCTTTCGAGACTGAAGGTTGCCAACAATATAAATATAAGATATGAAGATATAAAATAGCATATAAATATAGCTTATAAATATAAAATTTAAATATTTATATATTATATTTAAAAGCTATATTTATTTTATAAATATATATAAACCATTATAGATTATATATGTATGTATATTTATAAGCTATATTTATATGCTATTTTGTATCTTCATATCTTATATGTATATGCTACTTTATATTTTATATTTATATGCCACTTTGTATTTCTTTTACATTTTATATTTATATGCCACTGTATATTTTATATTTGTTACATTATATGCTTATATGCCACTTTGTATTTCTATTTCTTTTCTGTTTTGTGTGCCATTTATGCGCTGTGGCGCCCTGAGGGGCACCCAACAAGCTGGGGAGGGACGTGGCTGAGGGACCAGCCTTCGAAATGATGTGTCAGTGAAAAGCTCAGAGCAGCGCGTCGCTCTCTGGGAAATGGAGTCCCGTTTCCGAACTGCGCCGTTGAAGTGCGTGGAGAGCGGACTACAGGCCCCAGGGTTCTATTCGCGGAGCGCGCGAAGCGTGTGGTGTGGCAAGAGCGCGGTGGAAGCGAGGCAGACTGTTGAGAGCCGTTGGGCGCGCGCTCGCGCCTCCTCCCCTAGGGAAGGGGAGGGTGGGCGTGGCCTCACGGGGACGGTTGGAGTAAAGAGGGAGTAGGAGCGGTATGGGCGGAGCCGTGAGAGGACGGGAGGCGCATGCGCGGAGCGTCCCGGGGCAGCCGCTACTCGCCACTCCAGACGCCGCAACCGTCAGAGCGAGAGCGGCGCGCGCGCGAGCGAGCGAGGGTCGCCCTGCGGAGAGAGGGAGAGACGCAGCCGCGCGCCTCGCTTTCCGTGTGCGGGTTTCTCTGTTTCTCGCCCTCGGCGCGCCCCCCTTTCAGTGCGCGGTCGGGAGCGCAAGAGGGAAGGAACCCCCCGCCCGCCCCAGAGAGGAAGCCCGGCGCCCCCCGAAGCCCCCCAGGCTCGTCAAGATGGTGGACCGCGAGCAGCTGGTGCAGAAAGCCCGGCTGGCCGAGCAAGCCGAGAGATACGACGACATGGCGGCCGCCATGAAGAACGTGAGTGCCCCCCAGGCAGGACCCCTGCGGGGGGTGGGGCTCTGGGGGAGGAGACCCTGGGGGCTGAGGAAATCCAGTCCTGGGGGGTCATTGTCCTCAGTGGGGGCAAATGTTGGGGGCGCTGGTCTCCTGGGGGCGGGGGGCTTTGTGTGTGGGGGCTTCTGAGGGGAGTGAGATGATGGGGGCTTCTGGGAGGGGGACATCCTTTTTCTCTTCTAATGCCCCCCATGATGGGGCTCTCTGGGGGGAGGGGCACATATTAGGGTCTTGGGGGAGGAGAGAGTCGCTTGGGGGGCTCTGGGGCATTGGCCTCCTGAGGGCATGTGTGGGGGGCATTGTATTCTGAGGGGAGGGGGTGAGATGGGGTCTTGGGGAGGTGAAATGTCCTTTTTCTCTTCTGACCCCCCCACAAGAAAATTAAGAGTTGGGGGGAGGGTGTTTCTTTTATTAGCCCCTGTTCACTTCACTTTATTTGGCTTTCAGGCTTCCCAAGCACAATGACTAGAGGATAAAGCCCTCCTTGTGATGAATATCTTCCCCCCCCCCAGGAAATTGGTCCTTTGGGGGAAGTTTGAGGGGGCACAGTAGCAGTCATCGTGCCCCCCCATCATCCGTCCTTGTTGGTGTCTTCTTCTACCCCAGACGTATGTTCCCGTCCTTGGCTCTCGCTCGCCTTTCTTTGCAGCACACGTGTCTCCAGCCAAATGCCCCTCCCTGGGGCAGATGTCACTTGGAAGCCCCCCCCAGTTTCTGCAGCACATGCAGGCGCATGCCCCCTCCCCATAAGCATTTGGATGCGGTTTCGTGGTTCAAACACCCTTTGCTTGGAGGATCGGAAAAAGCAATGAAAGGTTCTCGGAATAATGGTAGAGTGAGGACTTTTTGACCCCCTCCAGGAGCACATGCCCCTCCCTGGGCTTGGTGTATCTGTCCACTGGGCAATGAGCAGGCTTCTCCACCCTTCCCCTCCCTCTAGAGTTCCTGGGAAATGCCCCTCCCTGAGGCTGAATCTTCCCCATGTTCACTTTTCTCTCTCCCCCACATTAAAAAAAACATTTTTTTCTTGACCACTTAAATATGCTTTCTTGGGTGCCAACACCTACCCATCCCTACACATATTGAAGCAATACTTTCCTGTCCTGGGGCAGCAACCACTCTTCCTCTCTGGCTCCTTTTATGCTCTTACCAGTGTACCATTCCTCTCTTTAGGATCCAGTTGGCCTGCTCCCCCCCCCCCAACTTGCATCTTGAAATATCTGGCATTTGGGCCCCCTTGGGACAACGGAATGTGTGTGGGGGCTGGTTTTGGTGTTCCGTGGTGCTGGGTTCGGTCCCTGGCAGCATCTCCAGCTGGGGCTGGGTAGACTCCTGCCTGAAGCCCTTGGGGAACTGCCCAAGGGCCAGGACTCGGAATAGGACAGGCTTGTATGCTCCTGTAACTTCAAAAGGAGTGTCAAGGTGCGGGGGGGGGGGGTTTCCAGTTGCTGGGGCACCAGCTTTTTCTGTCCCCCAGTCCAGTCTACCCAGGGCTCCCTGTGCCGCCAAAGCTTCTGTTGCTTTTGGACATCTGGTGGTGTCACGGCCCTCCTCATTTTCTTTGTCCAGTTTGCTTGTCTTTTTGATGGGATGATGACTCTCCTTTTTATTCTGCTCTATTGCTGGGCCTAGTCATAATGGATTCTCCATAGCTGTAAGGTGGCGGGGGGGGGGAGTCTCTGGGCTATTTGTGGGTGTGGGTCCATGGAGTGGCCCACACTGCTGCCTCCGGGTTCCTGTCTGATGGAGACAGGAGGAATTTTGGAAGGTTCTCCTTGGAAATAATGACTGGATGCTACACTCCTTATTTTCTCCTTTCTCCCTCCCTCCTTCTGGTGTGTTTGGGCGGTGCCTTTGCCTGCCTGCCATTTAATTCCGAGAGAGTGTCCACCCTCTACCCCTACAGGCAGCCCCACCCACAGTCATCTACCGCCTCCTCCCTTAATGTGTCTTTTGACAGGTCAGTGAGCCATCTTTTGTAGGAAGATCTGTGCTTTCGACCAGTAAAAACAGAATCTTGATAAGCTGTAAAATCGTCCATCCCCTGTTTAAGACTTACTTTCTCTGGGGGGAGGGCATGGACAAGGCACAGGGAGAAATGTCAGTGGAATCTAGAAGATGTAGGTTAACCCGGTTCAAATCCTTTTCTTGGGCTGCCTCTTGCTGTCCACTCCCAGATCACCTCCTTTTAGGCTTCTTCCAAGAGCAAGTCCCAGCATTTAGGAAACCAAATCGTTTCATCACTAGTTATGGGCCTTAATTCTTACTAGGTTAGGTTTTTTAAACAATGCTGGTTTGACAACTTGCTCAGTGTTAAGCCAGGGTGTTGATAGATATTTTTAAATAGCCGTAGCACAGAGTTCTGATTTGTAACATTTAAGATAATTTTATTTTTTGCCAGCCTAATCCCTTTTAACACACCACCAAGTTAAAACAAACAAACAAAATCTTTGCTCTGATCTTGCAAACAAAGCGCTCGTGGGAGGCAGTATCAAGTCATTCCAGAAGATTCTGCGTTTGTCATATTGCAGAGAGACTAGACTGGGTGGAGAGAGGGGAGGGGTTGCTTGCTTTAAAGGGGAGAACGGCTCTTTATATTTGCCTTGTTAGTCAGGTCTGAGCCTTTAAGGCGAGCCCGGGTGTCCTCCCTCTTGGATGAATAGTGAATACTGATCCAGAATTGTCGCAGTCTGCCTGGGATGCTGTTCTTTCTCTCTCTCTCCCCCTCTGATTGCACCATTTTGTCATAACCTTGCATTTATCAAGCAGATGAAATCGCCAGAGCTTGCTTAAGAGCCGAGGAAGAAGCAGCAAGCAATTTAAATGGGATGGGGGTGAGGAGCAAGCGGGCTGGTGTGATGCAGCTGTGTTAATATTTGACTGTCCATCTCTGCATTATGATTTGATGCCAGTTGGTGCTTTTGGCTTGGAACAGTCTCCCCAGGTACATCTGGGGTACAAATGTAGGCTGCGCATTACGAGCCACATGCCCTATTTTATTCTTCCTGGTTACCCTTGTTGCTTTTTCCCAAGTGTCCTGTAGCAAGATTAGTGCTTCATTCATTTTTTTAAAAAGGTGGAAGAGTATTTCTGCGGGGAGTGAGATGTAGGAACCGCAATCTCTTTTTAAACAGTGGCTTGAGAGAGGAGAGTGACCCAGTTCAGTCATTAGCATCTGGCTCTCTGATAGTCCCTGCCTCTTCCTAGGGTTAGGAAGAAGGTTTGGATTGTTACCCACAGTGTTCTACTTAGAAGTGACATTGCAAATCGATCTTAACAGACTGGGCATGGCTGCCTCGATCTCTCATACAACCTTCCTCTTGATGATATCCCACTCCATTTTCCTCACCTTCTCCCCCCCCCCGCCAATTCCAGCTGTGTGGGAGACTTATGACCTCGCACTCTTTTCCGTAGCAACCTGATGATGTCACACGTAACAATAGAAGCTGCAATGCACCCAGGTGGTAGCAGAGAGCATACAAATGGCATTTGTCCAAGGTAATGCAAAAGTGGAAGTGTAGTGATTGAAATGAGATTGGCGTTCATGTCCCAACAAACAGATGTTTGTTAAAAGCCTCATCAGCCTGTGCTTTCACAGTGAATGCATCACATCTTTCCAATTGTCTATATTGCAGATTTCCTCCCTTTTGCAGTTAGTTTATTCTTGTTTGATGCTTTTTATCATTGACTGAGAAGTGATTTCCTGTAACTACAGCTAAAATGCATCCACATTCTAATATAGCCAGGATTTCTAACCTGTATCCTGACTGCAGTTTATGATTACTTGAATGACTGTAAGCTGGCTGGCATGGGCACCTGCACGATGGTTTTATGGAAGATGAGTCCTACACAAAATGGTGGTGGGGGCACACTGTCTTCTTGAATCAGACTCACCAACAAGACAATGCATTAATCTCTGGGTATGTAACCTACAGAAATGGTGACTTGGGAATGTGACTGCTCTTGGGGGCTTTGCTGCATGTGCTAGCTGGCCAAATATAGTATGTCCAGGTGAGTCTGTAGGGACCTTACTGCCATGAACCATTCTCTTTTGTGGAACACTTGCTTTATATGCAGGAGGTTCCTGGTTCAGTTCCTGGCATCTCTAGGTAGACTTGGAAAGAACCCTGCCTGAAATTAGGAGAGCTGCTCCCAGACAGTCTTGAGCTTTGGTGATCTGACTCAGTAGAAAACAGCTTCATATTGCATTAGAGTATCCATAAATAAGAGATGGAGCATGTGCTTTGTATGCCAGAGGACCCAGATGCCATCTGTGACATCTGTAGGTTGAGTGGGGATAGACTGTTACCTGTCAGTATTAGTATGAAGAATATATGTGATTTTTACAAATCTGGGAGAGCCACTGCCTGATGTGGAGGTAAATGGATCAAGGGTCTGACTCAGCCCAAGGCAGATTCAAGTGCTAATATAGGATGACCACATGCACCCTCCTGTATTCCTTGTTGCTTAGAAATCTTTTGGGGTGTTTGCAAAATATCATTCACAGTCTAAACAGCTTTGGCTGTTGGCTAGGGTGCTTCTTTGGCCTATGATTCCAATACCGCATCTTCCCTTGAGTGGAATGACAATCAAGATGTCTTAAAGTGCATACCCCAGAGTATCATCTTGACAGTCTACAGGGGTGGAGTTTTCCATGTCTTGTTCTGAGTGGAGTAGATACCCCTTTTTAAAGCTTTGAGCGTGAAGTTTGTGCCTGAGATTAGTGCAGTATGCAGCTGTATGAAGAGGTCCCTTTGTCAGGAGAAAAGAACGGAAACATGTTGGGAGCCCCAGTTCCTTCCCAGAGCCCCAAAGCTGTTCTTTGTCTGTGGTTTGGGTAGGAATAACTTAGCAATGGAAGGTCTACTTTTAAGGTTTGGGAATCCAACCCTTGCTCCTTCGGCAGGATGACTTAAGCCATTGCTGAAATGGATGCTTTGGTGTGCTACTCTTAGGTCAGATTTGTGGCCATCATAGATGCAGCCTATTGCAGGATCAATACCCATTAGCTGCAGCAGAGTTGCAGAGATGGGTGCTCCCCCACCCTTTTAGTTGGAACTCCTGTTCATGGGATGAGCATCAAGAGCCTAGGGACTCTTATTTTCCCTTTCTCATGATTATTTGATCTGATTAAGATTTCTTCTGAAGAGTAGGATATACAGTAGGTTAGGCAACATTTTCTTTTACCTGGGAATGAGTACATTCTGACTGACTTTGATGTCCAACCAAAATGTTGTGATGACCAGGACTCTGCTCCCCTTCAAGGGGTTGGGCCTTGTCTTGACACGCCTTCAAAACTCAGCCTGTTAGGGGAGCAGCTGTTCAGCATGCAATGTATGTGCTTGACCACTAAAGGTCCCAGGTTAAATTAGGCTCAGTGCTATCCTATTCGGATCTGCTCTGAAGCAAGTCCTGTTGCATTCAGTGGGGCTTATTTCCAGAAAAGTGTGCTTGGAATGGCATATGTCGTTTTCTGTGACTTGGGCCAAGTTGTACGAAGCTGCCTTCTTTGGCATCTGAGCATCAATTCATAGAGCTCAACAGTGACTGGGAGCAGCAGCTCTTTGGGTCTTTCTCAGGCCTGCCTAGAGAGGCCAGGTGTGAGACCTGGACCTTCTTCATGTGGGCAGTTCTGCTTTCCTTCCCCTCCCAATGCGATTTCATTTCATCTAGTCAAATCAGACAAATCTTGGTGCCCTTTAGGCCATATGGCAATTAAGACTTAGCCAGCCTTCCCGGAACTGGAAAGCTCTCTGTTTCAGCCACAAATCTCAGTGGAGCCAGCCTGCCTCCCAAAGGCACTGCACCATTTTCCTGCTCTGCATGAGGGAAAGCGATTCATTTTTTCTTCTTTTTTTGGGGACGTGAAGTGCCGCAAAACCTTTTTAAACGTCTCCTTCTAACCAAGTGTCCCAAAGGTAATAATAGCATTAGGGCCCAGTGTGATGTTACAAGTGACCTTTAATGCACCGTACTGCAACAGTGCGAGAGCTTCACAAAGATAGATCAGCGGCCTTGCCCTTTACATCTCCTCGCTTCTCTTAAGTCGAGAAATAACATACCCTGCAGGTGAGCAGCCCTGGGGCTGGGCAGGATTTCTCAGTTGTCCTTTTCTGAATTGTAGGTTCTGCCAGAGAAGCTCCTGAGTTGATTGACAGCTGTCAATCTTCAAGTTTTAGTTTCAGCTGAAGAACTGAGTGGAGTAGAAACCTTACTGCAAGAGCGATTGTGACCTAGATGGTGTGGAGGGCTGATCAGGGGGAGAGGCAAGCCTCCCCCCCCCAGCATGAAGATGCTGCCTGAGATTGAACTTGGGTCCTTCCCAAGAAACAAGACCTTTTCCAATGAGTGGTTGTCCCTTCAATGGATTTTATATGTCTGTTGGTAGAATATGCTAGCTTGGAAGGAATACGTTTCTTCCTACTGGGGATGGGAACAACCAATGGTGCTCTTTGGGTCATGTTTCTACCTGTTGTTCATTGCATCCTGAATAACTTGCTGTGTAGGCCAAGATAACACAATAAAGAGCTGCAGCCTACCTTAATAGAAGTTCTGAAAGGGCAGTGAGTTGGAAAATGGGCCATCTTTCTAGAAGCTCAGCACAGACAGACAAGAGCCCTCTGTTTGAAGAATGAAGTGAGCTAGTAGTAAGAGCGTGATCGCATGTTCTGATGATTCATTCCATTCACTTGTCAGCATCACATGTTTGAACACTGTATTTCCTTGATAGGGAGGGTGAGTTCTGCTCTGCTCGCAATCAAGTTTAAGGAACTTAGTGTTTGGATATGAGTAACTGCTAATTCCAGGGAAATGTACACATACACGCTAACTGCATTGTAGATGCACTGACCAAATGAACCCAGAGGTTTAAATGGGAGATTGGGGGAGGGTGCTCATCGAATGCCTTGAAGGTTTTTTAAAAAAGTGGCTCGTTGGTTCTAGAAGTGCCCTTGCATGTGGAAAGTATCTTCCATTCATGAAATGGTTGCTCTACATGAATGTTACAGAGGAAAAGTGAAATGGAATCCAAAGATGTGCTCTCAGTTGTGGAAGAGCCTGTGAATGTCTTTTGCAAATAGAATCAAAACTACTTGAGAATCCACTTATTGTATAGCATTGGTGAACTTTTGCACACACTTTCACAAGCATATGATGAACAGCACTAGCATTTTTTCCCCCTACTGGTCACCATTCTTTGGTTCCAGCCCAATGATTCTTCCTCAGCACTCCTTGTTGAAAGATTAATAGGATGCAAACACATTCTCTGGGGCATTTGGTGGGCCACTGTGAGATACAAGAAGCTGGACTAGATGGGCCTATGGCCTGATCCAGCGGGGCTGTTCTTATGTTCTTATGTCGAATGTTTTTGCCACAGTTGAAGCCTGCGAGCCACAATTTGTGTGTTTAAGGTTATGCTCTGCAGGTTTCACTTAAATCTTTCTTTGTCTGCAAGTATCTTTGGTGCTTTTACGTTGTTCTTATGATGGGCTGCAGGATACGGCCTGATCAGTTGAGGGTGTTTGATGTGGAGGCTCCAATCTTTGATAAATGCTGAACCAGATGACATTCAGCTTCCTCCCAATTATGGTGTTCTGTGCATAGTAGCTCTTGGCTATTCCGGCTTCCCAGCTTGTGTTTATAAGTATGTGATGTTCTAGTACTCTGGTACTGAGGCAACGGGTTCTTGCGTCTAAACTACGTATTTTCTTGATTAGGTGGGCAGACTTGCAACTTTAGAGATCTTGGACCTTTAACAATTGTATAGAAGAGGGAATTTCAGCACCTGCTGAAGTTTATCCATCCCTGCTCTCAATCATGGAAGAGTGGTGGGACTTGCTGGTCCTCCTTTCTCCTATGCATATAATTCAGTTAACTAATGAATTAGCATGTTTAGGATCATTCTGTTGCAGTCAGTCCAGGAAAACAGAAAGCAGTGGAAAACTGTAGCTGGAAGGGGCTGTACGGTAGTGGTATAGTTTGAGCTTTGCATGTAGGAGGTCCCCTTTAAGCCCTGGCAGCATCTCTAGGTTGGGCTGAGTGAGACACCTTTCTGAAACCCTGGAGAGCTGATGCCAATGAGTGTGGACAGCATTCAGTGAGGTGAATCAGTGTCAGCTTCATACATGTTTAGCTGCTGCTTAAGTAGAATATTTATCTCTTACAGCAGGATTGGCAACCTATGACCTGCAGGGCTGGTTCTGGCCTACATGGAGCTTGGTGAAGCCTCCTGCCCAGTTTGCCATGCAGCCGGGTCTGGCAGAGCCACCTGCACAGGCTCACAGAGTCCCTCTGCTGCTGCTCTTAATCTCCCAGGCTGAGCTCTGTGCAGCCACTTCTGTGAGCTTGTCAACCTGGAAGTTCAACCAAGATGTCTTTGCCCAAAATCCAGCCCTTTTGCCTGAAAAGTTTGAACCTCTGTCTAAGAGTAGATAGGAAACTGTCTGCTACTGTGTCAGTCGTTGGCCCATTCTGCATGGGATATATATAAAATTATTCCTTGCTATGAGTCATTTGAGTCCATGCTTGAATGAGAATGGCAAAGGATTCCTATTGGAATATCTCCATGGAGCAGGTAAAGCTGTCTTGGTACTAGTTACTTTTGCTCAGTCTTAATCTCTAGCATCTACTGAATGAAATCCTTGAACACGCAACACTATTGACAAAAACTGCAATGGAGCAGCTTCTCATGGACATTTTAGGCATGTGCTAATTGTTCCATTTAGACACATGCAGTCTCTGATGGAAGCTCCTGTCCACAGACCAAGAGGAGGTGATGGCGATGTTGCCACAAAGTGTAGAGAGGCTGGCTGAAGAGTTAAATCACAGGCAGCTGTAGTGGTGGGTGCCAGAGGGAGGAGGGAGCTCAAACTGACAAGAGGAGGTGCGCTTCAGCGGGTTCAGACATGCAAGCACCTGGAACCTGGTTCCTGAGTGCTGAGACTGGACTTTCAGTGAATGAGCTGGCTTATTAGTGCTCAGGAAGTTACTATCCTGCCTTCCCCCCCTTTTAGGAACTGAAGGTGAACTACAGCATGATAAAAATCATTCAGATGCCTTGTAAAAATGAAGGAACAGCAATCCAAAAAAATTCAAGGCTATAAGGAACAAAACATCAGTGTTACAGATAAAGACTCGGCAAATGCCTGTGCAGAGAACAAGGTCTTCAGCATCTGAGAAGACACCAAATTTCTCCTTGTGGGATCTACTGCTGAGAAGGCCTCTTGCCTATTTCTGCCAGTAGAAGGTCAAAAGGTGTCCCAGAGAGCCTCTTCCTGTGACCTTAAACACCACTTTCCTGCCCCACAAGGTTTTCGCAGCTGCTTCTGTGTTGGGGGGGGGGGGAGAAGTGGAAAGAACTGTGTTGTGCTCCAAATGTGAGTTGCCTCTAGGTCAGCCATTTTCAACTACTGTGCTGTGGCACACTGTTGTGTCACGAGTCATCCGCAGGTGTGCCACAGCAATTTGGGGGAAGATCATTTATTAATAGGGCCAGTGGGAGATGTGAGCCCCCATGGTGTACCTTGTGTACAAGATGGTGTACCTTGTCAATTGTCGAAAACCTGGTGATGTGCCTTGACCATTTTAGTGCCTTGTCAGTGTGCCATGAGATGAAAAAGGTTGAAAATCACTGCTCTAGGTCTTCTTAGAAAGAGGAAAGGTGGGTGGGTGACAAATGCCTAGTGAAGTCATGGATGGCTTCATCTGTTCCTATGGAGGAAGGCAGTTCTTCAGGTATCTTGGCTCTGAATTGTGTAAGGCTTTAAAGGTAGATGCCAGCAATTTGAATCATGCCCAGAAATGCACATGTAGCCAATACCGCCAAAATGGCAGCAAGACATAAGCCTTTTGTCTTCCTCTGATTGTCTCGTGGGTAGCTGCATCTCACACCAACTGAAATTTCCAGAGGGCTTTCAATGGCAATTGAAAAGCACTTTGTGCTAATACAGTTAGGTGGTATTTGTGGGTTTTTAATATTGTAAGCCCCTGAGTGTGCAGGTGCTTGTGGGTGCCTTCTGTTCTCTTCAGTAGCAGCAGTGCGCAGTCTATCGCTTCAACAACATATCTGAAGTGAATGTGCAGCTTGGGAAGCTTCCTTCAGCCAAGTGAGACCATTGGTCCACCTGTCTCACCGGTTGTCTGCATAGACTCTCCAGGATTCCATACAGGCCAAAAAGTTCTTTTCCTAGCCCTTTCTGGGGATGCCAGGGCTGGACTTTAGGCTGTCTGCATCTGGAGAGGCGCCAGATGGATGCCTGCATGAAGGCAACTGCTCTGCTCCCCACCACCTGGTATCCAGGTGGCCTCTGAACATGGCTGGCTGAACATGGCTGGCTACTGGCTGCCTCTGAACATGGAGATTTCATTTAGCTGCCAGGGCTAATAGCAGTAGCTAGACTAGTTCTCTGTCACCTTCTTGAATCTCCTTTGAATACCATCTATGCCAATAGCTATTCCCACATCTTGTGGCACTGAGTTTCATAAATGCCACTGATCATGTGAAGAAGTACTTAATGTTGTCTTGAATCTGCTGCCCAGCAGTTTTGTCGCCTGACTGGGACAATTAATAGAGAGTGTGAAAAGCATCTCTGTTTCTCTCTGTGTCTCACTTTGTAGACTTCCTTCCTGTTCCTTCTTAGTAGCCCTTTTTTCTCAATGAAAAGGCCCATTCCCCCCCCCCTTGAGGGAGAGAAGGAGCTGTCCCCAATCCCGAGGGAGCATGAGAGGCATATAACGGTCTTGAGGAGGTGCTTGATTGCTTGCAACATGCTCATGGTGATGAAAACTCCAGACTTAATTTTATTATGCTGCTCTCCTGCCTTCCCACCAGCAGGGAACTCAAGGTGGCTGACCTCGGCTGACCCAGGTGGCCTCCCATCCAGGCTGGCCACTCTCAGAACTGCTTAGTTTCAGCAAAGAGGCTGCATCCTGTGTATATCTCCCAGCACCTGGTCTCCAGTCTTTGGATAGCTTGTCTTTCAGAAATCGGCCTCCCAACTTTGTTTGTATTTTGCTGTTCCTCCACTGAGCTTGGAATGAACTGCCCCAAACCTTACCTAAGTGGCCTAAGAGTTGCAGGCCACGTGATCTAGGCCTCCTTGCCCTTGTTGCATCTGGCTACTGCTGTGCTGGGGAGAAATGGCTTGGAAGCACCACCTTGGTGAAAAGGATTTCAGGGCAGAACAGGGTGTGCCTTTCAAGCTTTAAAGCTTCCCATCAGTCTCATGAGGTCAGCCACATGAATCATCACAAGTCCATCCTGCAAAGGATGTTGCCAGCAGTCAGAAGTCTTTGTTTGGACCATGGTGACTGAGAACGCTGCCACTTGTACGTAAACTTCTTTGATTCTTCTCTTCTTTGATTTCCCAAATTTGTAGGATGGTAGCTAAAACATGAGCTGATGTGGGACCAGTTTCTGCCAGCTGTTATGCCCCACCTTTGTTAAAATTACAGGAGTTTTGGATGATTAAAATTGTGTGTGTGAAAGCCCTGAGGTCATGTGATGGTGAAAAAGAATGTGACAGATCAGGAGAGTGTTCCTAATGCCCCTGGGGGTGGTGCAGGCATAAGGATCTCTGCTTGCCACTGTCTGAGCTGCACGAATCCTACGGAGGGGCCAGTGCAGGCAATAGGGCATGCTAAAAGACATGTACCAAATGTGGGGAGGGGTAGGAAAGGAAGGGGCAGAGATGTGAAGGTACCTGCTTGCTGGGAACAGATGAGTTGCAGGAAAGAGTTAGTAGGATGATTCAGAGGAAATGGCTGGATTGGGAAAACTTGGGGGACAGTATCCAGAGAGCGCATGGACAGGAGCTCCAAGGCCTGGCAACAGGGGGCTGAAGTTCATGTCACTGATTTGAAATAATCAACAATAATATTGGGTTGCAGGCCCCAGCTTACATAAGTAAGCTTGACTATTACAATCAAATTGCAGGACTGAAAGCATCTAGCTAAAATTCAGTATGCTTGGGTATTCAAAAGCCTGCTTAAATAGGAGAGTTTTGGCATGTGACCTAAAAGCACACATTGATTATTGGTTAACTTCACTGGGACAGACATTCCAAAGAATTGGCACCATCACTCTGAAGATCCTACATAGTACTACTATGTTGTCTGCATCCTGTTCTTCCAGTTTGCTCAGGTTGACTGACCCCCCCCCCCCCCGTTTTTGCAGTTACCCAGTGAGGCTCATCAGAGATTGATGGGATCCTCCAGTGCGTTCCATGATTCAGGGCGTAATCCTAACCCCTTATGTCAGTGCTTTCCAGCACTGGCATAGCAATGCCAGTGAGACTTGTGCTGCATCCTGCAGTTGGGTGTCACTCATGGAGGCCTCCTCAAAGTAAGGGAATGTTTGTTCCCTTACCTCAGAGCTGCATTGCCCTGATGTCACCTGGAAAGCACTGACATAAGGGGTTAGGATTGTGCTCTCAGTGAGTCTTGTCTGGCCTGGGCCTAAGCTTCTAACTACTATACGACATCGCATATCTAGGGTGCTGAGCTACTGCATTTTTCATCAGCTTCTGGAGGGCCCATAGCCCTCTGCGAAATGCATTACAGTAGTCTAGCCTTGGTTTTTGACCAGTAGAATGACCATTGCACTCCAGAGCCACAATCCTCTTAATTTGTGGCTAAGGCACATTCCCCTTAACTTGCCACAGCTTAGCTTTCTGTAGTACTTTCCTTAACTTCTGCAGACCTCTGCTTCTCTCCCCTTCCTCCAGCTTTTCTTTTGCTATCAGCAGATATTGGGCACTGTGAAGAAGGGTGGTGGTGGTGGGCAATTTTAGGTGACCTTTGGTTCTCTTCAGTTTGTAGGCACACTCCAGTGCTCTACCACTGGAGTGCTTGTAAGACCGACTGAATATTTCTTGCTTTTACACAGTTTATGGCTCAGCATGTTTTTTAGGAATGTGGGAAAATTGGCAATAACTGGCCAGTGAAGTTTCTTCAGTAATGGACAACTTCAGAATGGTACTGGAAAATAAGTATGCATGTGTGAGTGTGTGGTGCTTACATTATTCACAGGATATTATGACCCTTGGTGTTGTGTTGCATGTTACAAACTTGATTTTGCTACCCCCTTGTCCCACCCCGCAGAATAATAATAATACAGGTATTTATATACCTATATAGAATAGGATGTCATTCTTGCCATGCACGTTTCTGGAAAAGTAGAATCTCTCCTTAACTCATCTAGCAGCTTCCAAATGAAAGCCTTCAATGAGGTCATGTAGAATTCTAGGGTGGGTTGGCTAGATCAGATGTAATTAAATGCCACGGGACACTTTCCTAGAGCAGTGAAGCAAGGGCTAAGTTTGGAGAACTGACTAACTGCATTATGGAGCCGTGGGGGGAGGGGCCTTGTTTAGTGATACAGATTTGCTTTTAATAGTTCAAAGACAGAGGAGAGACTCCAGGTCTGCGGGAATCTTTTAGCTTTTATTTTTCTGCGAAATTTGCAGAGTCGAAATGTTGGCCTTCCCCCTGAATCTCTTCAGCGTTTTCTGAATCATTAAGACAGAAATGATGATCATTTTTCTATTCAGGCAAGCTTTTCCATGGCTTTCTTTTTTGTATGCAATTCTTTACACCCACTAGTTTTTAAAAAGTGCTTATTAGTTCATGAATAAATATTAATCCCATCTTATCCAAATGTTACAAATTCAGCATGACCCACTTTTGTACATTTTCTGGTTTAGTGGAAGGAGTTGGATTTGGATGGAGAAGCCTGGGTTCAAACCCTCATTTGGCCATGAAGTTGACCGACATTCACACTCTATCATGGTTATATAGGTACATGCTTTTTTTCAAATTCAAATCTGTAAAACATAAAACAATTTGCAGTTTATATCTGTCATATTTGCTAATCAAAGTGTGTGTGTCAGCTAAAACAAGAAAACTTGGTCAATTATAAGTCATGACCACAATAAAACATCAGATGAGAGTTGAGTAAAAGCCAGAGTATTTTTAGGGAATTTGTCTAGACAAATGTGGGAGCTTGAAGGAACTCTTTGGCTAAAGCGCACCACATGTGTCTCTGATTTCTCTCAGCTAGGCCTAAGGGACCTGAGAGGCTCAAAGTCCTTCAAGTAGGTTGACCCTATGTTCCATCATGTTAGAAGCAAGGATCTTTGACTAGTTGTTCCTGGTCACCTAAGAGTGTGGGAACACAGGGACTTGGTAATTGACTTGCTTGTGAATTCTGCTCCCCTCATGGCCCCTGCTTGAGGAACTCTTGTCATTTTTTTTTACTTCATCTGTTGAACATGCCCCCCCCCCCCACTTTCATGCCTGGATCATGGTGAAAGGCTTGAAGTTGATTCCGCTTGCCCTGACTTTGATGTGCCTTCTGGATTTAGAAGTGGAGGTTGTAGCCCTGCTGACATGTTGCAGGAAAAGAAAACTTCTTAGAAGGGCTGAGAGTCGCTCTTGTCTGAAACTCAGAGGCTGTCTTGATCCAGGCAGATGTAAGAGACCTTCTGGAACAGGCCAAGAGCCCATTTAGTCCTGCTTCCTGTATCTCAGTGGCCCACCAGATGTCTCTGCTAGCATGCAAGACCACAAGCGACCTATATCCTGTTGCTATTCTCTTGCACCTGGCATTCAGAGAGGCTAACTCTAAAACCCTGAGGTTGCATATTGTCATCATGAGTTACCCGCGATGAACTTTTCTTCCATAAATCTGTCTAATCCCTCTTTAAATGCATCTGGGCCAAGTGCTGTCCCAACATCCTGTGGCTGGGCATTCCACAGATTAAGTGCTAGGTAAAGAAGTCTTTTCTCCTGTCTGTTCTGACTCTTCCACCAGTCACTTTGAGTAGATGACCCCTGCTTCTGGTGTTGTGCAAAAGGGAAAATAACTTTCCTCTATCCGTCCCATGCATAATTTTATGGGTCTCAATCAGACTTTTTTCTAGACTGAAGAACCCCACATGCAGTAGCCTTTCCTGGTGAGGGAGGTGCCCCAGCCTACTGATCATTTGGTCACTCTCTTCTGCACCTTCTCCAGTTCCACTATATCCTTTTTGAGATGTGGTAACTGGAACTGGACACAGTTCTCCAGATGTGACCTGACCATCGATCTATGAATAGTAGATCTAATACTGAGCGAGATGGACCAATGGCCAAACTTTGCATAACATGACTAATTGTGACCCATATGCTTAGAACACACATGGGCAGCTTCCTCACTCATCACCTTCAAATCCCTTCTGAAAATCTTCCTTTTCTGTGAAGACTTTGGCAGTACACTGTAGTTCCCTCCCACATTGTAGCTAAGCACCATATGGGAACAATGGCATATGCTGCCTCCTGGTCAGCCCTCCCTCCCTCTTGAACCAATACCTAGCTTGCAAGCCCCTCAGGACAGGGGCCTGTCAACTTCTGGGTAAAGAGCTCTGTGCACTGATAGACTTCTTAGTATTATAGGTCATGCTCTGTGAGAGAGTGCTCTGCTTCCACCTTTCATGGGGAGTGAAGAGCTGCATTTCTGCTCTTTCTAGGACAATGATGCTGATTAGCGCAGGGCTTAGCATTCCTTAAGAATAACCCCAGATGGTTGTCATTGATAGGAACTCTGTCATTCTGGGAGAAACCTTGCAGTTCATTGGATTGGAGGCTAGTGAGAATCATCTACATGCCTGCCTCTGACTCACTCCTGTCTCTGCTCCGAAGTTCTTCAGGTGCTGGTTTTTCTATCTCGAGCAGACCTTACACTGCTCTGAGCAAAAATAGTCAGTGTGAGATTCTCTGCATTTCTCGGGAGGGCTGGTTGCTTCTACCCAGTGTGTGTTGTACTGAGGAAGCTCCTTGGCCTCATCTACACTGTGCAGCCTGATCTACACTGGACTGGCAGCAGCTCCCCAGTACTTACAGAAGAGTCTTTTCCCAGCTCTGCCTGAGACTTGCTTCATGCTAGGCAGGTGTGTGACTGAAGCTCTGGTGCTGAAGCTTGGTGTAACGGGATGGAATGTTCACTAGTTCCTAGGGTCCGGCTGCCTGTAAGAATTAATGCTGAAGAAGATCCTCCCGAATTTGCAAAGCTACATTGATTGTCATACTGTAATACACTGTATTGATCGTAGCAGGTGCTGCCTACAGTGCCATTCTTTGCGTGAAAGGATGTCATTAGAAGAGCGAGAATCTTGTGAGATGCTCCTTCCTTTTTAGAAAGGCACTTGAGCCTAGGCAGCTGCCTGAGTTAGACCCTTGGTCCATCCAGTTCTGTACCATTTTCTCTGACTGCTGGTCGGTATTTTCCAGCTTCACCTAGAGGTAATGTCAGGATTGACCTGAAGGCCTTCTGCATGTCCAGCAGGTGCTCTGCCGCTGAGTCATGGTCCTCCGCAGATCACATTTATAGCTTGAATGAAGGCTTCCTTTAAGGCAATAAGATTACCTTCAGAAGGGCTGAAGGCAAGACTCTTACCTTGCCTGCATAGGCAAAACTTGTGGTTAGCCCAGACTTGTGGAATTGTGACCATCTTGTTTCCCAAGCATGTGGCTCCTGACTGCCTTGCAAGTCTGTTACTAGTTGTCTTGGTCCCACCCTATCTGTCTTGGCTGGGAGAGGTGTTACAATGAGCTCGCCAGACTAGAACCTTGAACTCACATTGGTGGACCCCAAAAATGTGGCTGGTGGGATGGGATGCCTAAGAAAGCTAAGAAGCGAAGCTCATAAAGGGATGGGATGTGAGGGAGAAAATACAGTTACAGTTTTGGGGGTAGAAGAGGCAAATGTCCAAGTGTTTTGAATAACATTTCAAGTGGTCATTTTGGTGTGTTCTTGTGATGCAGGGCAGCAGAACATTGAGGCCTTCAACTTGGTGGTCAACCCATTCTGTTTTGCATTCTTTTTGTTTAAAACTCATTCTGTTAGCTAATGGTATCTAGAAAATGCTGGAGAAGAATCACAAGTGTGCCCTGAACTTTGTGCTGGGGTGGGGGGTGGGGATTCTGAAATAGAGATTTCTGTGGTAGGTGCAGTGGGGTTGCAAATGCTCCGTTTCCCAGTCGAGTAATTTAGGCTTGGAAGGAGCAGAAGTCATTTTATAAGAGTTGAAGGTCATTAGTGATATTGTTCAGATGGATGACACCAAGCCATAGTGAACCAACTTTGTCTTTCATGCTTCCTCTTTTCCTTGTACGCTTCAGTTCAGTCCCTTGCTGCTTATGGTTCAGTAGCAAATCCCAGTTTACTGCAACATGCAGAAACAAGTAAGGATGGACTTGGCTTTTTTTATTATAACCCGCTCTATCTGGTGGGCTAAGGAACATTTTTGACATTTCAACACTCCTATTCCAAGGGGCTCACAATCTAAAAATGGCAGTCCAGATGAGCTGCCCTGCCCATCCATGAAGGATCCTGCAAAAGTGTCTGCCGTGCAAGTCCTGCAGAGTGCATAGCTGAATCTTTCAACCCACGTCCAAACGATCAGAGGAGGAGAGCTGCCTTTTGGACTCTTGGTGTGCATCTGAGAGGCGATGTGAAAAGCCTCCGACTGATGCTCCCGCCTCCAGCGTTAGCAGGAAGCTTTGGGGAACAGCTGATCTCATCACCTTGAAGCCTGCTTCAGAATGGATGCCGGGAGGTAGGCCAGGAGGTGACCTTGTGCGCTCTGGAGTCTGCTGAGAAGAGATTATAATGGCCAACCTAGTGAATAAGGTCGACCGCAGCCAACGGAGCAACTTGATATGGTTCTTCCCCAACACTGGAATTTTTGTGCTACGTCTGTAACCCAGAATTTCTGTCCTGGATAGTGGCCAGGCCAGATGCAGAGCAGTGGTATCTCTTGTAGGTCCCCTGCAGCTGGCAGTCCGCTCTGAGTAGAATGGCCACACCCCACCCCACCTAATCAGTTTGCTGTCTTTTGGCAGGGAAGGCTCTTTTGAGGAGCCTGGGAGTTGAGGATCAGTGTGAGACTAGCCGGGTGGTGCTTGCTGAGTAGGTTCACTGTTTGCAGAGAGCATTGCCTTGCTGCTGCTTGCCAGAGCCAGTCTTATTCTTCATCCCAGGGTTGTTGGCACTGACTGGCAGCAGCTCTCTATCTCAGACAACGGACTTGATCAGCCTTGATGGGATAGGCCAGGATTTAAACCGGGCTTGGCCACTGAGCTAAGGTCCCTCCATACAACCAGGCTACATTTTGGTTACTTGGTTGGGTTGCAGCTTTATTCGGATCTGCAACTGTTGAGTCTTGGTAGTTTGTTAGAGGTGCATTTTTCTAACATCTTTCTCTAACATCTCTACATGCATGTGTCTGAATCCGCTAACACTATACCATCTATATCACGTACATTTTTCATTATAATCTACATAGAATCACTTTAAAAGTGATTATAATTTATAATTACAATTTATAAAAATGCACCCTTGGGATAAAAACAGAACGCTGCTTTCTGCACTTCTAACTTTGGAAAACACCAAAATCCGTGAAAAAATAAGTTTTCATCCACCTCTATAATAAAGAATTCATTTTGTTTTATCCCACCTTTCATTCAGGAAGCTTGGAGCAGCACCCGTGGCTTTCCCCCAACCCAGTTGAGCTGCACTCAGCAATATAGGTTAGCCAAGAGAGAGTACACTGGCTTCCTGAGTGCCGTATATCCAAGTTGCAACTGTCTGAAATGCGGAAGTCTGTGTTGGTGCTTTTGTGCAGACGCAGTGCGTCCTTTGTGGCACTTCTGCGCCAGTGTGAGAGCAGTGAGCCAGCAAGAGCTGACAGTTTCAGCCTAGGTGCATTTCAATTTCTGTACAGACCTCCAGAAATGGAACTGGGTAGGGATGTAGTATAACTGACCAAGGCCATCCAGTGTGCATTGGCGCTGAGCAGGGATGTGAACCTAGGTATTTCTGGTATTGGTCTAACACATTGTTTCTCAACCAATGATATTTGTACTCACAGGACCCCCACTGCCTGGCAGCAAGACCAGCAATGCAATGTGACAAGCAGCAGTAGGAGGCTCAGCTAGGAGGACAGAGCTCCAGCATGTGCTTTTCATGTGCTTGGAAAAGCCTTCCCACCTGCCCATCTGCCCCTACCAGTGTGTGTTGCATCACATCTGGTCTCCCAATCTGGAAGTAACTGGCATTGACACCACCAGTTACTTCTAGTGGCACTTTCAATAAATGAACCGTGCAAAGTGGTACTGCAGGAGACAGAGGTTGAGAAATGCTGTTCTAACACGAACCACTATATGTTTTGGTCTAACACTAACCGCTAAATGTTTAACTTCATTTTTGGAATTTAAATACTTGAGGTGTTGGGGTGATTGTGGTTATATTTTTAAATTAACATATAAATATAAAACAGTTCCACTTCCCTACCATCTGAACAGCACCAGCAAGAGCAGCTGTTGTGAGACAGAGTGCAAATGGAGGAGCTGTTTTCTGGAATTGTTTTTTGGTAATTTCATTTGTTGCTAGAAGCAGGTTCACAGAACATACATTTAATTGCCCTACAGAACTCACTGAGGCTTCTTTTAAAGGCTGTCAAAAGGATCTGCAAGAAATTGCACATGTGGTGAGAACTGGGGGCCCTTGAGGTGTGCCTGCTGGAGTGGGGAGGGGGAACTTGCTCTCAGCATGACTGTTGAGGCAGTGAGTCTAAATGGCTTCCAAAGTTGCTCACTTCCTGATCAGCTTGTTTGAGGAAGGGCAGAAGAGGGTGTGTAAGCAGGCAGTTGCAACTGTAATAGTTCCTGAAACAGGAGCTGGCATCCCTGCTGGTAACAAGATCACTATGACTGTCTTAGCATTCGGACCATCACGTTGGTCCAGCGTGAAAGATTAAATTGCAAGATTGTGGTGCCAGGTTTGACTACTTCCTCCAAAGCTCCTTATGTCGAATCTTAACAGTTTGGGGCTTAACTCCTGATTGAATCCCATGAATCTGTGATTTGACTTGTATAGCTTTTCTGCTATGTCAGACAAATGTATTGTTGCTGAAGAAATGTCAGTTGGATGGCAAAATGTCTAAAGCAGAGCAGCGTTACACTTGTGGAAGGCTTGGCTTCGGGAGTTGCATGGTGGTTTCTTGAAACGCCTGTTATTTTTGGTGCAATCACTTTATGTTGAAACCCCCCCGAGTCTTCTTCACTTGCCACAGGTCAGTGGTGTGCCTATAGCACTGAAGTTAGATTCTGGCTGGCCTTATCCATGCTTTGGGCTTTAGACTGGCATGAGACACATATGTAGCCATTTCTATTTTTTAAATTCAATCCATGTTTCTAAAAGGGACTGTGAGTGACTTTGAAAAATAAAACTACACAATACAATATGTGTAACAGCAATACCAATAAAATGCAAGTGTTGCAGTTGGACCATTAAAGCCTCGAGGTTGAAGACTTAATTTAGTCTTCATTATACATTAGATAACACATTGCATTTGCATAGATGCATGCAACAACCTTGTTCCTATACTATAGATGGGGAAGACCAAAGCAGAGAGAGAGAGGGAGAGATAGAATCTTGCCCAAAGCCACTTTATTGGTTCATGAGATTTGACCTTGGGTTTCTTGATAGCATAGCTTCTGAGATACTGAGCTAAGTCTCTGCTTGCTAGTAAAAACCAGTAAAGTCACCGCTGCCTTTCCTCGATAGGGCGTCCCAAAGTCTCGTTGCCATCTCGTCCCCTGTGCCTGCCAACTGCACCTAAAGAGATGGAGGAACGCAGAACAGGTGTTGATCGTCGCAGTCTCTGAGAGGATAGGTTCATGCGAGCTCCTGTGGTCAGTCTGGTACTTGGCAGAGATGCTAATATTTCTCCTAGCGTCCTGGAAGAAAGCATTTATTTATAATATTTATATTCCATCTTCCCCTACCAATTAGGATGTGCCGAAGTATTTTTTTTCCCCCCATGCATGTCAGGAAAAAAGTATTGACCCCAAGAGACTTGCAGTACTTAAGGGGGAAAATTGTTTGGGGGAATTGGGAGACCAAAGCAATGACATTGGAGACATTTTTCTATTCACAGAATTGCTGACATTTTGTGATAAAGAAAACTTTCGGACTTTGCGTTTTCGCCATATTAGCGTTAAATCTGATGGAGAGGTGCTTATAATTGAAGTTGACTGGATACCGAAAATGGGTCGAAAACAATCACTCAAAATCAACCTCCTTGTTGGCTGTCTTGAATGACGCTGCACTCAAAGAAGCCCAAAAATCAAAGCACTCACTGCTGTCACAGTCCCAGCGAGAGTCCAGCACCCTCTTTTGAAGGCAGAAGCAGCAGGAGCCTCACTTGGTGCTTATCCGCTTTGTTAGGCAGGTGGGGTTGGTCCAAGAAGGCTCTGCTGACACGAGGATTGAGTTACCTTTCACAATAGTAAATCTTGATAGACTCGGGGGATAATTGGGCCAGAGTGGGGGGGTAAACAGCTGAAAAGACAGAAATAGTGCTGAACGTTCCCTTCTCCCCCCCCCCCAACCAAGTGTGCTGAGTGCACATTCTGTTGGTATCCATTTGGCATCATACTGTCCCCTCTGACTGGTGGTTAACCAAAGCTTTAGGCAGAAAAGTCTTTCCCAACCCTTCTTACTTGAGATCTTCCTTGAACTGTAGATTTTGGGGATCAAACTGTTGGCTGGCATAGGAAAAGCCCTGCTCCATCAGGCAAAGGTCTTTCTCATTCACCCTTCCATTACATGCTGGCCCACTAGCTGTTTCTGGGAAGCCCATCAGCAAGAAAGAAGCCTATGCCTCCCCCACCATTGCTGTCCACAGCTAGTGTTTAGAGGCCTCCTGCTACCCGAACTGGAGGTGGTGTGTAGGAGTCGATGACAGACCTCTCCTCCATGAGTGTCCAGCTCTCCTTTAAAGCCATTGTGTGACCTTTACCACCCAAATTCTACACTTTCACTTGTAAAGTCCCTCCTTCTGTGTGTCCTGACTGGTTCTTTTAGTTGACTCCTAGTTTCCTGTATTGAAGGAAACTCTTATCCCCCTCTCTCCCCACACTATGCATCATTTAATAAGTCTTCATCATGTGTCCCCCTTTTCTGTAGTAAAAAACCTTCCAGAGTATAACCTTTTCTCCTAAGGAAGGTGCTTCAGCCCTCTGGTCATTTTAGTTGCTATCTTTTGTACCAACTATACACAGGGTTTCCAGATGGGGCTGCACCACAGATTTGTATAGGGGCAATGTTACATTAGCAACTTTCATAATTCCTTTCCTAATGACCCTTAGCAGGGCATTTGCTACCTTCACAGCTGTTGCACATGGGGTTGATATTTTGAGTTATGCACCTCCCATGATCTCTTCTCTGGTTTGTCACATGCGGCTCAGACCCTTTTGGGGTCTGTTTGTGAACTTGGGGCCAAAAAATAAAACCACAAAATGAGTCACTTCTGCTTGCAGAGTATGTACTGCTCTGCTGAATTGCAGCTCCTTTGGAGTCCAGCTTGTGCACCAACACTGAGTTTGCATCTTGGGCTTGTCACTTTTTCTGTTGCACTTCATGCCAGGATAAGCATAAAAAATACACTATTTTTTTGTTGGGTCATGGGTGGAGTGAGAATGGGTGGATTGCTCTTGTTAATTCTGATGAAATGTCTGTCTTAAGAGGGCCTGTCTGGGTAGGGAAAAAAGGCCCTTAAACTGAGTGGTGTTAATATATGAGCCATGATTCCTGGATGCTGATGGGAGAAGAGTATGAAGCCCTTCTTTCATCCACTGCCAATCCGTTTGTCTTAAGAGGCAATACCCATGTTTCATGAGGCACTTATTTTTAAAAATTTATATCCTGCCTTTCCCCTTCTTTCCAAGGCAGCCAATAAGACTTAAAAGCATAAAAATACAATAAACCTAATCAAGTAAAACAGGACAATAAAATAACAGGAAGCACAAAAATCAATTTACTGAAGAAAGCTAGCGTGAAAAGGGACGATGAAAAGAAGTCTGTCGAAAGGTCAGCGGGGATGGGGGGAGGTTGCAGCTCTTGGTCTAACAGGGAAGACTGTGGCACCACCCTAGAGAAGGCCCTGCCACAACTCAGTCTTAGCCAGCAGTGGCACATGCATTGCTTCTAGGGATGGGGTGAGTCTCATAGGAGGAGGAAGATCCTCAGATACCCTTTCCTTCATGTCCCCCTCCCCAGGAAGCAAGGCAGAGAGTCCTGTCATTCTTGGGAGCCTGATGAGAAGTGCATCAAAATCTGTTTATAGGTTGGTAACTTGTAGCACTTACCAAAGGTGGCTT
Source organism: Tiliqua scincoides (assembly GCF_035046505.1). Taxonomy (NCBI): domain Eukaryota; kingdom Metazoa; phylum Chordata; class Lepidosauria; order Squamata; family Scincidae; genus Tiliqua; species Tiliqua scincoides. Next base: position 58,107,811 of record NC_089828.1, read on the forward strand.
TTTTCAAGAGCCAGGAAACTGGCTAGGAACGCTCACTTGCCGGGATAACTGGCCTATACTTGAGTCCTGCTTCTGGAGTCTTGCTTAGCATTATGGCAAAATTAGGAGATCCTGAGCTCTTTCAGAAATGCCACCAATTTGTTTGTCACTCTGTGTGGCCAGGGACTTGGGGGGGGGAGGGGGGAACACATGATGATTACTTCATAAAACCAGGATGTGTCCACCTAAAGCATGTGCACCCCTTCTCATGCAGGCAAGCTACACAAATTGCAAGCTTGCTCTTGCCAGATGGCAAGTCTTGGGGCAACCACCAAGAGACTCAGATGTCCCCTTGAAGCAATGTTTATGGCTACCCAGTTAAAATAAGTCCAAAGAAAGCTCTGAATAGCTTCCTGCAGTGCTGTCTGAAGCAAATTATCAAAAGAGTAATTGCTCCATGGCCCAAAATAGAGAGCGATGCTGTGTGTGGAGTTACCGGAGGGGGAGAGTGACATTCTCGAATATGATCTTCATTTGCCTTGTCATCTCCGCGATCCTATCTCTGTGCTCTAGCTGGAGGCTGCAGCAGCCCCGCCCGTCTCTGCTGATGTCTGGCGCTGATTAGGAATGCAAAGGGAAGTACATGCAACCTTGACTCTGGGTTGCCAAGTCATCGCTGCAGATTTGGTCGTGGATGCCCTGGACCGTTCGGAATGCTGGAAGAGGGCAGCCTTCTTGGCCCTGCAGAAAGTGTGTGGGTGGGCCAGCTCCTGCAGGGATGTAGCATGGTTTTTCTCTGGCTGTGGTGCGGAGCATACCAGGGCCTGGCAGCTCCCCTCGGTTGACTGTGGTAGCCAGTTAGATTCTGGTATAGTGCGGTGCTCCAGGACTTCCCTGATTTGGATCTTTGCTCTGCCATGAACTCACACTAGGCGCCCTGCAGCAGGACCCTCTGTCTTCTCCAGCTGCAGTGTGGGGGTGGGAATGCTTAACTGACAGGGTTGATGTATGGATTACCAGATCATGCATATGGAGTGCTGTGAATGCTTGGAAGTGCTGCACACATATTTGTCAATATGGCCATGCCTTTCTACGCTGCCGGGTCTTCCCCATGCAGAGGTGGCTTCGTCCACTGCCTAATGCTAGGTGCAGCTTCTGGAATAGGCATCAACCAGTTCCTCTCAACACTGACCTATCCCTCTCATGGAGAAGAGCTGCCTCTATTCACTCCAACAGAGCATATTCTCCATGTGTTTACTGGGGTCAACCTCCCCATCTTTAGATGGGGCGTCCCCTTGGGGCAGGAAGCCGTTTTCTCATCTCTCTTGCTGTGGAGACGTCTGAACTTTGGGGGGTTAGAAAAGCAGTATTAAAATATTCCGTGTAATACTTCATGGCACCTATTGGAGGGGAGGGGGTCCTGCCAGCATGTGCACCTTGCAGTGCCTCCCCCTTGCTTCCCCATTGAATGTGTGTTCCCTGAGCAGCCCTGTTTTTCAAATGCACACTGAACACTTCTGCACACCAGCAATGTAACCTGCATGCCAGTGGGCCTTGCTTCCTTTCTGGGTGATGACCTGGATCGGTGTGCTTTGTCGGCATGTTTGGGGCAGTCACTTGGTTTTCATCCCTCCTTTAAGACCTTGGCAGCATATTGGCCAAATCCCATGTGATGCTTGCCTAGAAGCTTAGTGGCTCCTACTTCGGTTGTGATCTGCCTAGCACATAGCACCGTATAGCCTGGATGACTGCGGCGCCATGAAACCTTGTCGCTCTTTGTTGTTAGTCCTAGAAATTGTCCAGCTACTCTGCTACTGTGCAGCAGAACACTGGTTGAAGGCAGAACTCGAGTTCCTGAGAATCTCAAAGGGCAGGTTCTTCTTGTATCTTGTAGAGAGCAACTTGACAAGCAATCAGCAGCATCTCCTGCAGAACTCAAAGTAACTTGGTTTTGTGCTCTTTGACCTTGGCAGTCTTTAAATGTTTCTCCACCTGCCTGCTCTCTGGAGAGCTCTCATTTCTCCCACGTAGGATCTTCATGTTCAGGCTTCATCCCTGCTAACGGTTTGCTCTCTCCCCTTCCTATGTACATTTCTCTTGTACTTACTCTGTGGCCTGGCTGAGGTTCTCCTCTAGTTCTGGGCTTTGTTCCCTCAAGAATCTTCCATCCACCCAGCATTGTAAGATAATCTGTCAAATGCAGACACGAACTGCTGCTGCTTCCTGTTTGCGTCTATGTCCCCATATCTTGGGTCCACACATTTTGGCTGCGCTTGGTAGCTAACAGGTGTGTCAAGTGGTAAGTGAGGCTTGCCTTCCTTGTTTCTGGTTCCTCAGGAAAATTGCATCCCTTCTGTATCTGCTGCCCAGCAAGGTGGAGCAAGCGGGTCAGGTGTGTGCGTCTAGCAGTCCCTCCATTCATGGGACAGGTGCTGCCTTTGAGCCCAAGACAATGTCTGGCATCTATTCTCAAGGGGGGCACTCCTTGTTTCCCTCCTTTACTGATAGCCTTTAAGAAAGCAGTTTCTGGTTGTGGTTGAAAGGGTAAAGCATCCTCAGTGGTGGCATCTATTGACTTTCCCTGCTGGTCACCAGAATTAAAAAGTGATAATTGCTGGTGATATATTGCATGGACTTCTGCCACTTTCACGTTGGAGCCTGCCTTTTGCATGAGATACCTTTGTGAACTTAAGGAAACCAGTGTCTGAACTGAAAAGAAAGATATGGATATTTTCCTATCAAGAAGGTAAAACTTCTTAGCTGCTTAGGACTGTCATCTCTCTTTTAAAATCCAAAACAAACCTGGTGTGTTGGAGCAAGCAACTCCATGCAACTGCACGCAACGGCTTGTTCCCTAGAACTGCAAAACTCTGCTCCATTCTTCTGTGTGTGTCATCGCCATTGTCCCCATTCTCCAGTCTCCTGTTCCATTCTGACAAGAATTCTGCTAGCAGAGTAAAAATTATCTGGAAACGTTGCTTAGTGTCATTAATGTTGGGGCATTTAGGCCGACATGTGTCATAGTGGATAGCAAAGTCTTAACTCAAGCACATTTTTCCCCTCTTTCTCATGCAGGTGACGGAGCTGAATGAGCCTCTCTCCAACGAAGAAAGGAACCTTCTGTCGGTGGCCTACAAAAATGTGGTTGGAGCGCGCCGCTCTTCATGGCGCGTCATAAGCAGCATTGAGCAGAAGACTTCAGCCGACGGCAATGAGAAGAAGATTGAGATGGTGAGGGCTTACCGCGAGAAGATTGAGAAGGAGTTGGAGGCGGTGTGCCAGGATGTCCTCAGCCTGCTTGACAACTACCTGATCAAGAACTGCAGCGAGACCCAGTACGAGAGCAAAGTCTTCTACCTCAAGATGAAAGGGGATTACTACCGCTACCTGGCCGAGGTGGCCACGGGTGAGAAAAGGGCGACCGTGGTGGAGTCCTCCGAGAAGGCCTACAGCGAAGCCCATGAGATCAGCAAGGAGCACATGCAGCCGACTCACCCCATCCGGCTCGGCCTGGCGCTTAACTACTCGGTTTTCTACTACGAGATCCAGAACGCCCCCGAGCAGGCGTGCCACCTGGCCAAGACGGCTTTCGATGACGCCATTGCTGAGCTGGACACCCTCAATGAGGATTCCTACAAGGACTCGACACTCATCATGCAGCTGCTCCGTGATAACCTAACGCTCTGGACAAGCGACCAGCAAGACGACGACGGCGGTGAAGGCAACAACTAGGCCCCTCTGACGGACTGGCAGCCGCGCACCGATGCTACCACTGCAGTCTTCATTTTTTTTCCCACCGGTGGGGGGGAGGGGGTCGGGGTGGGGGAGGGGAACAGGAGGGGTGACCTTCCAGGGAGGCTCCCCTGCTACCTGTCTTGGATGGCCTCTCTTGACACTTTTGCCAAAACACCACTAGTGGAAAGGCAGGCTGGCTGTGTGCTGGAAATGGGGTGGAACAGAAGGGTAGCCTCAAGTGGCAGATGGACTGTTCTGTAGACTCTTAATTCAAGGGGAGAAGCTGTCTTTTAAGTTATCGTAATTGCTAGACATACCCGAAGTTGAGGATGACTAACTTGAATGGAATGGCCCTCGTTGTTGTGTTTGTGTAGTGTTCTTTTTGAAAAAAGGCTGTTCTGTGGTTCCAGTAAGGTTTCCCTCCATTCTTCTGTTTTTTCCCCTGTCCATTCTTACACCATATGCTTCTCACTTGGAGGTACAGCTGTGTATCTCCTCGCTCTCTGCCTGCCCACCCCAAGCATTGGGACATCCCTTTCTCAATCATGATAAAAAAAATTAATTGAAAACCAATCACGAATTAAAAAGATATCCTAACCCTAACCCATACTCAAAAACTTATAAGCCTGGGAACTTCCTTGTTGAGGTGTTTGAGGCAGCTTGGCAGTATTATGCTGAAGTCCTGTTCACCATCTTGCTCTTTGACACACAGCCATTTAGTGTCAGTGTCCCCTTTTTGCTTGCTTTCTTGACTTTGCCACCACTCTGTAGTCCTGTGTCTGTAGACACACTCAGGCTTTCTACTCAGTTTCCCAGCTACCCAAGCAACTTGCTCAAATCTTTCAGCCATTGCCGTGACTGCCTTGCAGTTGGCTGTGTAGATTACCGAGAGTCCACAGCACAAAGGAGTTTGCAGTTTTAATTGGACAGGGGTGGGGTGAAGTGAGAGCTGCTTAAAATCTAATGCCTCTTAACTAATACTAATTCAGGTCTGTATATTTCATGAGATCACTTGGTTGGTTCCAAGACCATCCTAATTTCAAAGAAAGGTATCCTAGCCCCATCTTTGGATCTTGCTGCCATCTGGCTCCCAACCTTACTCACTCACTGCACCATGTGGCTTGTCAGCAGATCTCTGTACTCTCTGGGCTTCACCTGTGTCTCTGCCAAAGGAGACAAGGGGTGGGGGGCCTTTGATCTGTGGCAAGCCTACCTAGGCAGTATCGGGATTGGTAGAGAAATCCCACAAATGAGAATTGGTTGCCTGGGTATCTTAAGCACCCTAGAAAATCTGCCAGTCTCCTCTTCCCCCTTCTTACCTGATTGCCTTTTTAAAATAAATAAATAAGTGAGTCTTGGTTGTTGGAAGTCTGTTGCCATTTTCCTTCTCATGCTTGAATTTTTTTTTTGTCCTCGCACAGCTTTTGTTCCTCAAAAGCTCCACAAGAAGGAAACTGTTTTCTTGCACTCTACCATTGTATGAATAGCATTGCCTGCCTTTGTGGAAATGCCGTTTTTTATTGTTGTGCACTGTGCTGGGGGCCAGTGTTTAGTTACTTTTGCCTGCAGCAGACCTGGGCAATGGAACACTGGTCCCCTTAGCAGTGTGCAGTTCTAATGACCAGACTCTGCTCAAAATGGGCTGATGCTGGTGGAACGTTGCAAAGTTAACACCTGGTGCAGATGCGTTATTTTTTTCTCCCAATGTCACTGCAGTGTGACATTTTGCACTCTCTAAATTGCTGTCCTGGGCCAACCTCAGCATTGTGCCACGCCAGCAGCCTGGATCTCACATCTGCTGGATGTGAGGAGGAGGAAGAGAGGCTTGCAACTTTGGTGACTGTCAGAAACTCTCTAGGAAATATCATGGACTGGAAGGACATATTTTAAAGGCTTCTCTTTTTAATTTGCAATCATGTCTTGTGAGCGGTGTGTGTGTCTCCCAGCTTTATGACTTGGAAGTGTTTTACTGGAATTACAAAACTGTTCTTGGGTTTATGTATTTTTTTAATTTTATTTTGCTTTTTGAAAAAAAGAAAAGCTTTTAGCTCTGGCTGCTTTAGGAAAACTTTATGCAGGGGAAAAAGATCGCACAAGAGGGCTAAAATGCGGAGTTGGGGGGTGGGCTGGGGGACTCGTGAGCAGCTTGAATGATTTCTTTAGATTTGTGTTTCTTTTTTGGAATTAAAAGAAATGCACTCGCCTATGATAACTGTCTCCAGTGAAATGAATAACTGCTCCATTAATCTATTGATACGATATTGTGCATGCCGGTGTTGTATTTCGATAAAGTAGCTTGAACTTTATTAACTTATACTGTAGATGTTACGTATTCCTATGACAAATAGTCTTCAACAATTTTTTAAAGTTTTTTAATTTATTTTTTCCTTTTTGGGGTGGGGTGGGGTTAAAAGGTTTGCTCTACCAAATAGTGATCGTAACAAAAAAACTGATCTGTTAATGGATGTTGCTATAGTGACATGCAATTATATATGATTTTGTTTAAAAATAATAATTAAAAAAGGGAAAAGCAAACGAAGACACCAGTGTTAGCTTAATCTTAATGTCTGGTGTTCGTCATGGTGAAAATAATAACTATTACAGTGTAGGAGAAAAATGACGTCTGTTCTCTGGATGAGCCTCTGTTTGTGCTTTTTTCTGTCATGTTATGCAGTGAACTCTTTTTAAGGTCTGATCGGTGATTTTATTCTTTTTTTCCAACTCCGTGTTTCTGTAAGGAATTTATTTCACACACGGACCATTCTTAGCAGTTTTTCCTCAGTGATGGAATATCATGAATGTGAGTCATTTATTGTAGCCGTCGTAACATTGAGCAAATAAACTTACAGATCTGATGTCAGCGCGACTTCACGATGTTCTTGTGCTTTTGGAATTGGCTCTTATTCTGGGGACCAGGGGAGTGCGGGGACATGCTTGGCTGTCGCTGTTGCCTTCAGGTGTGGAGTGGGGCTCCGTTGACGGAGATCTGCCACCCTTTCTCAGTCCTGGCATTAGGAAATGGGGGAATACTTGGATCAGCTGGGTGGTAACGAAGCAACTTTGCCTGCACCATTCCTCTAAGTTCTTGACCATCGAGCCCAAACTGGCTGGAAAGAGTTGAGTGAGACCATCTAGTCTTTTCCCCAGCACAGAGGCAGGAAAAACTGGTGGCACATCGTTAAAGGTGTTGGTGTCAATGTTCCTTGCTTTGCCTTCTCACTGAGTGGCGCCCATTGGAATGGGTAGAGAATCCAGGAGTTGTAGGGCTGCAGGCATCTTTCTATCACTCACACAGTAGCAGTAGCAAGATGGGACTCTTGTTCTTTCTAACCTGGGTCTTGTTGGGAACAAGGAGGGTTGCCTTTTCCCTTTTTTCTTTGAAATGCCCAAAGGGGCAAGCATTGAGCAGACACTCTGATTTGCCTGTAGCACCCCTGCCGTTCAAACCAGGAATTGCTGTCTTTGGGGTCCCCTGTGCTGTCTTCACCTGAATCGGGTTCAAGTGTGTGAGCGCACATTGAACTTGTGTCATTAACCTTTTAAAAAGGTAATATTTAGTAAACATCTTCCAATGGACACTGGTACAGTGTTTTCTCAGCCAGTGGTACTTAAGGTGGTACTCACGGGATCCCTGGACACCTGCTGGCCAGCAGTGAGATCAACAACCCAAACACAAGAAACAGTGGTAGGAGGCTTGTCTCGGCAGGCAGAGCTCCAAAGCATGCTTTCCCGCACTCGAAAAGCCATCACATTCACCTGGAGCCTCTTACTGGTATTTGTCGTGGCGCATCTGGCTTCCCCACCCAGAAGTAACTTGTGATGATGTCACTTTGAATAGGTGGATCATGTGAAGTGGTCTGGTGGAAGACGAACATTGAGAAACACTGCTCTTGTATATTCCTAGAATAGTTGCAGCTTGAGCAGAGAGGGCAGTCAAAGTACAAGTCCCACAGCAACCAGTTAGATGCCTGAGAAGGTGAGCAAAGCATGGAGTCAATGATGACTCGCTCCCCTCCACATGATATTCAGACACAACCAGTCATGAAGACTAGTAGCCAGTGATAGGAATGGTCATTAGCTGCAAAATTTGCCTAACTTTTGAAAAACCATTTTAAGTTAGTGGTCCTAAAGGAGCCTTGTGGCAATGAGTTCCTCAGTGCTGTGTACACCTTTCCTTTATCCAAAATCTGTCGCTAATCAGCCAGATGACCCTGACTCTAGTATCGTGGGAGAGGGAAAACCCTTTTTTCATACCGTGCATAATGTTCACATCTTTCCCCAACTACCATATTGTGTTGGACTAAAATCTGCCCAAACCAGTGGAGCTTTTGGAAGGAAGGGCTTTCAACCCCTACTCAATGTAATTGACGTTGGAGCCACCACAATTGGCCAGCTCTCAAAAGGGGAGGTAGCCAGCATGCAACCATGACATTTCCTGGCCCTTTGGGTCCAAGGGTCAGCGTCCCTGGGTTGGCCCAGTCAGAGGAGCCCCTTTCTGAGATGTCCCCACCCTAGTGGATACTCTGCAGCTGCCATGTGGCCAGTGGCATAGCTAGAGGGGGTGCAAAGCACTAAGTCTTGCAGGGAGCTTCACTGCAGAGTGCAAGGGGTCCCTTCCAAGACTTAGTGCTTTGCACCCCCTTTAGCTACGCCACTGCCCAGAGGGCAACCAAGGGATGGGCACGCTCTGAAAGAGAGGGCCTCCTTTCCCTGTGCCTCTGCTTTCCCCAGTTGCAAAGCAGACAGCACTGCAATGCAGAATGACCAGGCAGGGCTGCGCAAGCATACTTTGGCTCTACTGACCATCCCTCCCTCCCAGCCCTGTAAGGATAACTGATGATGCAGCCCTGTCCCTGCCTGGCGTCAGCTGGGTGCTGCTGCCACCATCAGCTCGATGGGGGTACTGCAACTGAACACGCACCTTTCTGGCAGCTGGGAAGCAGAGGTGGGGAGGGAGTGTGGGGAAAGACCTTGCATTCCTAAAGCCAGTCCTGCCTGCTCCCATCTGAGGCCAATACCCCCCCCCACCTCTTCAAAGAAGCATCTCTGGGTGTAAATGGTGTCATCCTACAGTCATCAGGCTCTTAGAATGAAGCTACCTCCTGGGGCCTTCAATTGTCTTTCTTAACAGATATAAAGAGAACAGGCTGTCTGTGCTCCATTGCCCTGCATGACAGTGGGGAGTGGGAGATCCCTTGTTGGGGGCGCAGGTTAGCTCAGGATGGTCCTTTCACCATGGACTGGTTTAGAAGGATGCAAGTAGCCTTGCAGAGCAAAGAAGGGGTTGACCTTGGCCCTGGCCCCTTCCTGCAGCTTGCAGAGCAAACTTGTCAAGAAGGGTTGCCAACTGATTGAGAAGCTGGCCTTCAGCTGCAGCAAATGGCAGGCAATTTTCTTCATGGCCGAGAGTTGACTAATCAGCTGAGGTCTGTGGATCTAGCACTATGCACAGGAGCAGGGCTGGATAAAACGTGGCTAAGCCCAGAGAAAGGGTAGAGTTTCCTGAGATTTCTCCTAGCTCTGGGTTTCTCTAAGCACACACAGTTCAAGAAGACCCAGCTGCAGCTTCCTAACCACTGCGGGATGCTACCATTCAGTGGGGTGAGGGGGGCTGAGTCTGAGAGGGAGGGCCAGCTGGGAAATGCTACTCGCTGAGTATTCTGGAGCCAGTCACTCTTTTGTCCTAGCCTACCTCCCAGGGCTGTTGTGAGGGAAAGAAATGGGTGGTGGTGGGAAGTCCACATCTGTCTTCTCAGCTCCTTAGAAGAAGATGAGTGGAATACAAATGTCATCAAATGACTGTGATTAAATTTGCTCTTTCTGGGCTGCTGTACAGGATGAGAAAATGAGCCGGTCTCTGGGTGCAGGGAAAGAGGCTGCTATTTGTTCCTCACAACTGGTAGTGGGGGAGCTGCTCCTAGAGTTGCCCCCAGTTCTTCAGGGAGGCCTCCTGGGCATTGATGAGGGCAGCCAGAAATTCATTAGGAAATGTTTCTATCTCTGGGTGAAGTGGGAGAGACTCCCAGGGGCGCATGAACAAATCTGTGGTGTGAACGACGATTCTGGCCTCAGCCTTGAATGTGCTAAAATTGGGCAGAAATGGGAAGCTTTCTCTTTCCTGGTCCACAGTGCAGTGGTGGAGCCCTTGTTCTGCAGGCAGAAGGTCCCAGCTATGATGGTCTATGGCAGCAGAGAGAAACTGCCTGGCTCAGAGCTGCTGCCCATCAGTGAGGACAAGAGTGAGCTAGATGAACCAAGGATTCACTGAAGGCAGCGCCCTGTTTTCGTGCTGCACCTCTTAGGGCAGGACTATTGCCTTCAGCTCAAATGGGTGGGCCTGAATTCTTCACCAAACAGACAGACGGTCGGGGGCCACAAAGGACTGACATGTTCTTTTATCAGTCCCTGTTCTTGTGCTTTTAACATGGGCTTGATGTGCAGGTTTTAGCAAATCCTTTACGGTGAAAAGTCTTGGGAACCGCCATCAAGAAGAGTTGCAGGATCAGGCCATGGACCGCTTCTCACAAGGGCTCCCGGCTGCCTCAGAAAGCCATGTGTGGTGCATCAAGGTCCCCTCACTGTCTCAAGCCCTGGCTCCTGCCTGTGGCTGTCCGTTGTTGGGACAGCTGGAGGGCCACTGTGGGTAAGAGAAGGAGGGACTAGAGTGGTCCCCTTGGGCCTGCTCCGGCAGGGGCTGTCCTTGTACCTGGAGGCTCCATTCCTCACTAGCGTGTCTGATAAGGACACTAGAGGAGTCCTGCTGGACAGGTCATCTTCTAGTCCAGTCTCTGGTTTCCACCAGTAGCCAATCAGATACTGTCTTTGGAAAGCTTGCAACTTGCACTCCTCCTTGGTTGCTGTCCAATAACTGGTGTTAGTGGCGTATTTGGCTGTCATGACAACTGGCTGTTTCTCTTGCTGGTTGCTTCTGGCCTGTAGAAATGAATGAGCAGTGCTTTAAAGCATATATAAAAAACACATGGGAACACCTTTTCCACCCCCACCCCCCAATCTAGTAACTGGCCCATATGTTAAAACGAACAAAATAGCTGGACTCTTCCCACACACACACACACGTCAGGTGAGTATCAAGGGTTTAATTAAGCCCTTGCTGGGGCATTGATTTTAAACTGGTAGGCCAAGACATTGGTGTGCCATGATAGGGCCAAAGGTGTGCCACGGGAGCTTGGAGCACAGTCGGTGAAAATAGCTGAAAAATTCTTCCTCTGCCTGTTCTGCAGAGGGACAGACCGTTTGTTAATACAGATGCTCTAGAAACAGCTCTGCAGAAGCTGGAAGAGTCACCCAGAAGCAACACTGCCACGGTTGGAGGAGACCATAGAGGTCAGTGTGCCTTGAGAAGACAAATGTTGAAAATTTCTGATCTGGGAGCTCAGTTTTTGTCAGTTCTTCTGCAGGCTGCTGCAACTGTGCCATAAGAACAGCATAATGTACAGACATTAGCAGGCATGCCCTGTAAAGCTTTGCCTGTTGGTTTGTGTACCAAGTTATTAAAGGCAGAGGACCAGGACAGGCCTCTTTCCTGAGATCAGTTGGCAATCACAGTATTTGTGGAAGTCTGTTTTAGGGTTGCCAACTCTGACCAGAGCTGTTCTCAGACACTTTCCCCCCAGGGTGATGTAAGGTTGGAAATTCCTAGGTGCTCTGTTAAAATATCTGGGGTTGCTCTCTGTTGTCAACCAGAGACTGACACTGAATCCTGGAGACTCCTGTCCTGAAGGGTCGGCTCCCCAAGTGTGTTTTCCACCATGAACTGAGTGCCTGCTTGTTCTTTTGTTTGGTCTTTGGTCAAGCAGGTGAATATGGCCTGCAGCAGGTAGGGAAAGGCCTTTAGCTCCTACAGCCATCTGTGCAGCGCTGAAGGGCATTTGTTCCTTCCAGGCGTGGCCGGTCCGTCTGCTCCTTTGGCCATGCTTGTGCTGGGCACGCATCCTGCTCACTCTACGTCACTGTGCAGCAGGCACACAGCGACAAATCTGGGTCTGGACCACGTCCTTGCAGAGCAAATCTGCAGACTAACAGTCCTGCCGCTTGCAACACATAGACCCCTCCCGCCCTTTGTTCCAGGCCTGACACGCAACCCCCAGCGTGTGCACGCACACATAGAGGCTCACACACAGCCCTTTGGGCCAATCCCTGCACAGCCTTGCCAGCCAATAAACAAGAGAGAGTCAGCAGCTGGCTGGCAAATCACCAGCCTGTTGCTAAGGCTGGACAAAGTGTTCGTGTGTGTGTGTGTGTGTGTGTGTGTGTGTGTGTGTGTGTGTGTGTGTGGGAGTAGCACGCCCCCATTTGTGGCAGGAGGAGGGGGTGTGTTTCACACACATTTCTGCGTCTGCTGTGCACGTGGGTCTTTATGTAACCACAGCTGGGTCAGCCCTGGGCCGCTGCTCACATCCTGCATTAAGGCCTGCCAGCAGGTCAGGATTTCCAAAATAAGACACCATCTGCAGCTTGCGGTCTTGGAACTTAAGACCTGGCCTTTCCCGTCAGAGCCCCGGCGGCCCTTAATACAAGAGCATCTGGAGGCAGCCTTGTTTAGGGCAAGGCTCCCCAGAGCCCCGGTTCTGAAACTCTTTTCCGATGCCAGACCTCAGCCCTGGCAGAGATCTGCCTCTGCGCATACGCAAAGGGCTTTCTGAGGCGTAAAGGGTATAGGGTTTAAACAGCTGTGTCCTGATAAGGTTCATTGCAGCAGCCTGTTGAATAGGCTAGAAAGAAAAGTCAGAATTTTTGGGCTGCAGCCAACCTTAGAAACAGGTGGGAGTTCCATATTTCTAGGTGGGGGTTCCAAGACCTGAAGGGGGAGGGGGGCAAACAGTATGTTTCTCCTAACCCAGATTAATGTAGGTTAGGGATTATTGGGAAAAGGATGGAAAATGCAACTAGCAGAATCACAATACCCCTGAATAAAATATCTGGTGCAGCCACACTGTTTTGTTGCATCTCAAAAAAGCCATAAAAGTTCAGAAAAGGGCAACCAGAATGATGATGGGAGGGGGGACTGGAGCCCCTTCCTTTTGGAGAAAGATTGCACCAGTTGTGAGTTTAGAAGAAAACTGATAGAAGAAGTCCTTGACCGTTCCTCCAGCTTGCAGGGCCTCGTGTTCTGTGGCCCCTGGATTCCCAAGGATGAGAAGAGTTCCCATAATTAGTGTTGGAACTGAAGGATGCAGACACGGCCATACCTCCCAGCTCCTTTCATTCATGTATATACTTGCAGTGATGCACAGTGACAAGACCACAAATGGGATAGTTTGACCAGTTTTGTACTTGTGCCCTTTGAGCCAGTAGTGTAGCTACTACATCCAATTGGACTCACTTTATGACATAGCAACATCATCGTCCATGCTGGCACCTCCAGGGTGCTAAAGGACCTGGGACAAGGCCCTGTGCTTGGCTGCCCACCTCCTTCTGGCACACTGGCTGCTACCACTCCCAGGGGTGACTTGGTCAGGTGGATCATCTGAGAAGTACAAACCCTTGGGCAGTGTCCCACAGGACCAATGTCTGACTCTGTGCACTGCCCTCCATCTTTGGGCCTGACATTTACATTTGTGCAGCCTGATCTTATGCATGTTTACACGGAAGTAAGTCCCACGGTATCCAATGGAACTCAGTGAGTGACTCTTAAATTGCAACCTCAACAAAACCCCTCTTTAAAAAATATAGATTGAAATTCACAACTGCTCAGCACATTTTGTGATTTCCCCCATTACATCCCTTAGGAAAACAATGGGTTTGACCCAGTATGCTGGAGATGGTATATTGCACAGTCTTTCCCTGGATTTTCCCCTCTGCCCGATATATTCCTTACAGCTTCCACAAAGGCATGAACTGGGTAGGAATCGATACCCCCTGAGTCACTGGGACAACTCTTAAAAACCATCTAATTGCAGTGATGGATGGTAGCTATTAAGGCGATGCCGGGAAAACTAATAAGTACAATTCCTCTTGAGCGTCTTTAGACCAGACACCAGCAGCTACTAAAGAGCTTCTGCTAATGGAGGGTGAGCCTTAAGAAAGAAGCAGGAGAGGCAGAAGCCAGGTTCTGGAACCCTGAGGATGCGAGATCTAATATAGGGTGCCCCAAATGTCCAAGAGCTGACCCATTTTCCCCTCTCCCTGAATTAAAAGTGGGAGTTCCCTTTATGCTTATTCTCCCCAAGAGTGTAAGAGTGCATCTTGGCCTCTTTCAAAGAAGCTAACCTTATACTTCTGGAAGTGTCTCTCATTTGCTTGTGCCCTTTCTATGGCATGGAGACCCATCCAGAATAGTTATTCATATAGAGATGGGACAGGAACATGGACACATGTTTGAAGGACACATGTGACTCCACGGACACGTAATTCTGCCGTGTCTCCCAATCAGGAGTGATGATCAGAGCTACCCACCCCCAGTGAGAGATGTTTGGGAGACCAGAAAAGTGACTCGTGCAGAGACACATGACAGGTTTCTCTGGGCTCCCTTTAATGATTCCACTGATATTTTTCTGACAATACACCAGCCATTCCAATGTAGTATACTATGTGCCTCAGCGCACCAGTTGGGAAATCACTGCTCCAATCAGGGATGCGTGGCAGGTGGGGAGGCAAGTGAGGCAGAGCCTCCCCACCGGAGTCCTTCGAAAAGCACTGCCGCCATGTAAGGTGTTCAAGCACCATGCTGTGCATGTGGATTGTGAGTGCTTGAACACCTCACACATTGGTGGCACTTTTCAAAGGACTCTGGTGGGAAGCTCTGCCTCACTTGCATCCCCCTCCCCCCACAAACACACACGTCCCTGCCTCCAATGGCCATTACTGAATTTATAGTTGAACATTCACTGAATAGTTCACTGCTGAAACAGAGACGCCTGCGTTGGCTTGGTCATGTCGTGAGAATGGATGATGGCCGGATCCCAAAGGATCTCCTCTATGGAGAACTCGTGCAAGGAAAGCGCCCTACAGGTAGACCACAGCTGCGATACAAGGACATCTGCAAGAGGGATCTGAAGGCCTTAGGAGTGGATCTCAACAGGTGGGAAACCCTGGCCTCTGAGCGGCCCACTGTGCAGCATGGCCTTTCCCAGTTTGAAGAGACACTTTGCCAACAGTCTGAGGCTAAGAGGCAAAGAAGGAAAGCCCATAGCCAGGGAGACAGACCAGGGACAGATTGCACTTGCTCCCGTTGTGGAAGGGATTGTCACTCCCGGATTGGCCTTTTCAGCCACACTAGACGCTGTTCCAGAACCACCTTTCAGAGCGCAATACCATAGTCTTTCGAGACTGAAGGTTGCCAATACATACAGTTGAACATTGGAAGAAGGATTCGAACTGGGGCGTGAAAGGCCTCAAGTTCTGGAAGGGTATCCCTGAAACCACACAGACTCAAATCCCAACCAGCTCGGAGAACACTCTGAAGGGTTCTTACCGAAACAGAGGACAGAATTCTTCAAATATTCTTCCAGTTTAACTATCAGGACGCAATCACTGGGCATCAAATGCGGATGCTGAATATCCAAATTCTTATAGTTCAAAAGCCCTTCCTTATGGGGCTTACATTTAATCCTTACATTTCTGGGATTAGAGGTGCAATGTCACTGCTGGTCTTTGCATCAAATAACAAACTCTTCTGGAAGGAAGGCAAGGAGAGTCCTTTTCGCATGAGTTCTTCTCTGTCACTGTGCAGAATCTCAAAGCTTTCAGGTCTGCACAGAAACCCAGTTTCCCAAAAGACTGAATGGGGGGAGGGGGAGAGAGAGAGGCAAGCTAGAGAACTCCTGTATCCTAGCAGACTGAAATTGCAATACTCAGATTGCAATAGAAATCCTGGCTATTCAGAGTTGTAATTAATCCATGGAGAAGAACTATTCCCTCCCAGTTGGCATGTTCTCAGTTGGGACCTCATGTTGGATCAGACCATAGGCACTGTCAATTCTCATTATCCTCTGGGGTTAGGTTATTGGAAGACCCAGTGGATAGTGGATCAGCAAGTACCAAATCATTGATCCTACAGGGTCAATGGGGTTGGGGGAAATCAAATTGGCACCCCTTTTTGTCAGCCCCAGGAAATGGTCAGAATACAGAATGGTTGTTGATAGCTCCAGAATGGTTGTTGATAGATCCACCGGGTAGATGGGACTCGTCAGCCTGGGAAGGCAGCTCATCTGAGAGAAGGAAAACTCTGATCCCAAATCTCCACTGCCTTGTGGCTACATCCAGTTATGGAAAAGGCTTCAGGAGTCAACCTCGAGGCAAAATCCGGAGCCGGAGTCCCTGAGGCAGTTCATGGCTGAACACAGTCACGTTCTGGCAACTCCTGAGACGTCACTGGAACCAACCGTATTGGCTTCTGCTTTTCCGTTGGACCATTTCAGCGACGTGGAGAGGAGGGATTTGCTGCATGGGTAACAGCCTATCCTCCATACCTACTTTACCCAGGCTTCGCGCACTGGAGAGGACACTCTGTTCCAGAACCACCATTCAGAGCATGACACCATAGTCTTCCGAGACTGAAGGATGCCAACACTTGTTGATAGCTTCAAAATGATGACCCCCCCCCAGCCCCAGGAAACAATTGGAATACCTTCAAAATGGCCACTGTGGATTTAGAGTGGCTCTGTGGACAGCTTCACAATGTTCGTGAATACTTTCAGAGTATTCGGAAGCTGCGGGTAGTCAGAGAACAGCGAATGATGCAAGGTAAGTCACTCTTTTGTTCCGGCAGTGAATCCACAGGAACGGAGTGCACAAACACCAAGGATTTACTGTGTATCTAGCCCAGTATTCTGTTTCCTACAGTGGCCAGCCAGGTGCTTCCAGGAAGACATTGTGAACTTGACGGCCACCCCCTGTTGTTTGCCACACGACTCTGGTACGTGAAGGTATACTGCTTCTGTACATGAAGCTCCAACTGACATATCCATGAACCTGCCTCATCCTAGTATGGAATGTGCCTCATTCCATGCTAGTGTACGTCATAAGAACATAAGAACAGCCCCACTGGATCAGACCATAGGCCCATCTAGTCCAGCTTCCTGTATCTCACAGCTGCCCACCAAATGCCCCAGGGAGCACACCAGATAACAAGAAGAC
Source organism: Tiliqua scincoides (assembly GCF_035046505.1). NCBI lineage: Eukaryota > Metazoa > Chordata > Lepidosauria > Squamata > Scincidae > Tiliqua > Tiliqua scincoides. The sequence goes on from NC_089828.1 coordinate 58,124,623, forward strand.
CTGCAAGGCTTCCTGGGAATTGTAGTTAAGAACCTAAGAACAGCCCCGCTGGATCAGGCCATAGGCCCATCTAGTCCAGCTTCCTGTATCTCACAGCCGCCCACCAAATGCCCCAGGGAGCACACCATATGTCTTGTGGCAAGGAGGACCATAGGCTCATTTTAATTCCCTGCCCTTTTAGTTCTGCATGATTGTACTGAACTGGTAGTTAGGAAAACCCTGTGGTGTGTACTTGCCAAACTGCTAAATTAAAGTAAAGGTGAAGAGAAAGATTTTTGTCCTATGAACATGAATCTCCCTATCACATCCTGGTCTCATGAGCTAAACTTTGGCAACCCCTTAGTGATTAATACATCCTTTCTTTTTCTTTTTCTTTTTTGCCAAAATGACTACATTTTGGAATGACTTCACATGACTTTACTTTGCCTGGTAGGGGACTGGCTCTGAGGAAGGAGAAAAGTCATCCCATTTAATTGGGTGATTCGCCAGAAAAGGGAGATAGACCCTGCTGGCCAACCTTGCTCCAGGTTTCAGAGGCTTCCTTTTGAGCAAAGAGACGATTTTCTGTCATTAGAAAGCTTCTCCAAAGCACAAGCATTTCTCCAAAGCACTCCAGCATTTCTCCTGGCGTGGAAGGAAGAGTCCTGTACTGCGCGCTGTGGTTGACCGATGATGAGGAGGGGCAGTTGGGTGTGATGGTGACAGGAATATGCGTCAACCAATTTTTGAAAGTTCGAAAGGAGATCTCCTGTTTTCTAATAGTTTTTAATGGTGCTGCTATTGTTTGTCATAATTGTTTACTGACATTTGTTGGAAACCATCTTGATCACAATATTGTGATGAAAATAATCAAGATCTCATTCCCCCACTGTTGTTACAGACTCTGTCCAGCATAGTCCAGATATCTGACAATGGAATTAAAACTACAGCCTCACCACCTGGAGACTCGGGTCAGTCTTGCAGCAGAAATGGTTTCCTGCCAGAGCTCATGAAAATCAGTAACCTGTCCGCACCAGAGTGTCTCTGTGTGAGTCAGTGTCCTGGGTGTGCTAGTCACTGCATGTGTGCTGGAGGCTGTTGCTTTGTGGCACCAGGAATGTGCCTTGGGGAGGGCTAGGAGAGGGGGGGTAAAGGGGGTAATTTGTACCCAGGCCCAGGGTAAAAAGGGAGGCAAAGGAGGGGGCACAGAAATTTCCTGGGATCTGACATTTTCCTGTCTACTCAGACTTGTTGCCTGCATGGGATGCTGGGGACAGTACTGTTGCCACGAGAGTAGGTAGACCTGGGCTCCAAAGTCTTTTCCAGCTGTCTCTCCTCTCCCCCCACCCTGTTTCACCCCCCTGTCCCTATTCTGCTCACCCGTCACCACCCTCCCCTGCTCTGTTTCACCCCTCCCCCTTTGCAGAGGGGCCCAAAAGAAACTTTGTACCCCCTGATAAAATTCATCTCAGAGGCCCTGGCGGTGGGTGGGCAGAGCCTCCCCACCAGAGTCCTTTGAAAAGCACCACCACCACCACTCTGTGCATGAATTGTGTGCGTGCGCCACATATTTCAGCAGCACTTTTTGATGGTCTCTGGTGGGGAGGCTCTGCCTCACCTGCCTCCCCACCCACAGCACGTCCCAGCTTGGCATATATAGATAGAACCTGACCCTGACTAGCACTGCTGCTTCTCTACATCCTTCTGCTCCACCAGCTAGGAAGACGGACTGTGAAGCCAGCTGTGAGAATTAAACCTGCTGTAGCAAAGGGGATGCTCACACACTCATGCAGCACACCCCTCCCTCCCTCCCTTCCTGCACAAAGCAATTACACATCAAGCTGAATTGCTGCAACAGAGCTAGTGAGGGGAGGGGAGGGAAGGGACACTCTGTCTTCCTCCCCTTTTTGTCCCAGAGACAAAGGCAAGGTTTACTAGCTTTCTAAATGGAGAAGCAGCCTTTTCGCACACTGGCTGCTGGCTGGAGACTCCTCATTGCCAGCTCAGTGCTAGTGGAATGAGAGCCCCCCCCCCCCCAAATTGCAGGGGCGTGATGGAGTGTGCTGAGTCATGTTTGTCCAGCCCAGCCAGCAATGCCCCTTTGAGCAAGGCTGCAGTGCTTTCATGTTACTCTATCTGTTTGGGGGTTCAGACTCACCCTGAAGCAGGTTCTGGGGATACAGTTAAGACTCTGGTGTCTTCGTTCATCAGGGCGCAATGACAAACAGATGTGCAGCAGTGAGTGTGCATAGAAAAAGATGAGCAATGGGGTGAACATGCTGTCCCTCTTAGATTACGGTCTCAGTTTTATTATTATTGATTTTGAAGCAGCAAAAATAGACAGAGCCAGCAAGATCAAATGCAGTCCCTTTTGGAGATGCCTTGTTAAAATTTTGCTTTGGAAATATTTCTGTCACACTGTTCTTCCATCATGAAACTCAAGGTCACATCCATGGGGTTCTGAGGCAGCCTGCCTTCTCACACTATCCAGCCCTAGATCTGTTATGCTTCAGTTAACTAGTGCATCGTGTGCCTTCGAACCACATTCATGGAAGTTGCTTGCTTTCTCATTCTTCAGGGTTTATCTTCCCTCCCTAGAGCACTTCTAGAAGTTAAATCTCAGAGCAGACAGTGGACACTTCTTCATTGCTATGCACATGTGCGTAAAGGCATGCGCTTGATTGCAGAGACAACATGGAGCTCATAGGCTGGTGTTTCACACACCATGCAGCTGGCTGTCGGAACATGTTCTGCGTAGTTGATAACACATGGTAAGATGATTTGTTTTTCAAGTACCTGTTTAACCCAAAGAATAAACCACCCTCCTGCCTTCTGAAGTCACTGAGGACAGTGTAAATGAAAATAGCCTCTAGGCAGCTGGGGTAGAACCTTTAGCCATGTGTCATGCAGATACCTCAGCATGGATGTCTTGGTAGGAAAATAGAAGCACCACAAGAATGTCCCTGGGGGGAGCTGCATCCTGCAAAACAACATCTCTAGCAATTCACAATAATGCTTTAACATTCTTCCCAACAAGGTTGTGGGACCGGCCCATCCAGGAGCCCAATTGAAACTATTGCCTCAAATTGGTAGGGGTGTTGATCTCTGTCTGCATACTGCTCGCCATACAATCCTTCCACTTCCTGGAGAAGGAAGAAGGGGGCAGGTAGGAAGAGAAAGGACAGAGGCCTTCTATCAGGACAGAGGCCAGTGGGAAAGGCATGGATTCCAGCAGTGGCCCAAAAGTAAACCTTTCTCTTTCAAGCCTACTTTGACTCAGTAGTGTAGGTGGAGGGGGTGCAAAGTACCCAAGTTTTGCATGGCACCTCACCGCGGCATACAAGCGGCCCCTCCCTTTCAGAGCCATTCTGGGCCGCTAGCTAGCACCAGAAGAAAGAAATCAGAAGCACAGACTCCAAGAGGGTCCTTTTTATGTCACTGGAGATAGTTTCTGTGCTGGTGGCAGGATAGAAGTGGTGAGCTGGACCAAGACAAATGGGCCCAACTGCTGGCTAGCTTGTTGCCTAGCAACTCTGCAGGTCCCTGGGTAGCCCAAAAGGAAATTAGACCTGATGATGAGAAACAGCCATAAATCTTCCCATCTGTCACACTCACAGGCAAACACCAAGGCCCCCTGGCACAAGCACACATGTTCCACATCTGGAAAGAAGCATGGACAATGCAGTGGGCCGTGCCGACATCGCAATCTCAGCAAATTAAATGCAAGATACAGGTGCAAAGGCGCAGGTGACTGTGTGGTGTAGTGGTCAGGGTTTGGAGACGGCTAGGGAGCCGGGGCTTAAAAATTCCCACTCAGCATTTGAGTCGTCTTGGTTATCTCCCTGCCTGAATTCCCCACATTGCTGAGGTCCTTGAGGGCTTTGTGGCTCCGACCATATAAGGAGTTGTTGTTCTGGTTGGCATTCCACACCCATCCACCCCCCAGCCTGCTTAGGGGCTCCAGAGAATTAGCTGCAACTTGATTCCCCCCCCCATAGCTCTTCCTTGGCGCTGGTACACTGGGCTGCCAGCAGCTCAGGCAGAGATCCACACGTGGCATGGAACACTCTTCGGAGGCTCTCTAGACACAATGCTTTTGCGTTGGATTTTTAAAAAAATCAATCGGTGACTGTGCAGGAAGGGAGATGATTCTTCATAGCTTCTGGTGTTTCTGCGTCACCTGTCAACAGATACACCCGGCCTCTTAGTAGTGGTCTGCCCTCTGGCTTCCCTGTCCCCGTGTCCACATTTTGGAATGACTTTTTTTTCACATTTTAGCTGCTTGTTCTTTTATAGAACCTGATGGGGGAAAATCTTGTCAGTTTCACCATCATGGAATGCCCCCTCCTTTCTCAGCAAACTGGTGAAACTGGCAGGGGCTTTGATTTTGGGGGAGGGAGGAGGGGTATCTCCATTTCTTTGACCCCCCTCCCCAATTATACAGTGGAAAGGAGCTTTTCAGCCTCCCTTACCTGTCTTCCCTTCTCTTTCCTTGGGAAACTGACTAAGTTGAGTCAATGTCCCGTCAGCAAGGGTGGAAATCCAAATGGGGGAAGAGTGAAAAAGACTGCCATGGGGCAGGCTAGCTGGATCCCTGTGAGATTCCATCCAAATCTAATAGAAGGTCATGATGACACAGGCCCTTTTCCAGGGAACAGTAGTAGTGAAGAAGAATTCTGCTGTGGGCTTCCCAGAGGCCAGTCTCTGGGGGAAACAGGATGCTGGACTAGATGGGCCTTGAATCTCATCCAGCAAGCCTCTTACGTTTTGGGCTTTAATTGCAGCAGGGAAAGATTCCTGAGTGTTCCTTAATGGATTTAAAATGCATGTGTGATTTGGGCCTAAGGAGGCTGCCAGTGACCACAGTCTGTCATAAGGCTGTTGCATTCTAGCTGTACACTCTCCTGCTTTTGACCCCTGATAACTGAGTAAGAGGCACTTTTTCAAGTAGGTGCTCCTCTTTTATTTAGCAGGGGGAGAGTAACTGACCCTCCTCACCCCAGCAGTCTTTTCTAGTGGCTGCCTCCTGGTGTTCTTTTGCATCTTTTTAGATTGTGAGCCCTCTTGGGACAGGGAGCCATTAGTTATTTGATTTTTCTCTGTAAACCGCTTTGTGAACTTTGAGTTGAAAAGCGGTATATAAATACTGATGATGATGATGATGATGATGCTTTAGACCTCACTGTCTTCACTATGTCTCAACCCTCCCTCAGAGGTGCTTCCTTAGGAGTGAAAGAAAGGCACTTTATTCATGCACAGATGCACTCTTTTGACCTCTGCAGCCAAGGGCCTGCCGAGATTGATATGTGGGAGATAGGAAAAGATGAAGAATTCTATTCTCTCCCCACCCTGCTCTCTCCTTCTCCCTGCTCTCCCCCCAACTATGCACATGATTCAGTAATATTTCAAGCAGTGTCTGCATTGCTGGGGCGACTCCCCTGGTGACCTGGAACACAAAAGCAAAGGGAACAAAGCATGTTTCGGTTTTATTCCCAATGGGACGTTGAGAATATTTGTGGAGTGCAGGCAGAAGTATCTTTATAAAAAGGAATCGATGAGGTTGAAATGCCCCGTTTTCTAGATATGCAAAACTCCACAGGATGGTTATTTCTTGGGGGCCTCTGCGGGCGTCTTGGTATCTGATGGGGGAATCTGGGCATGAGCCTCGAAGGTGACGGGAATCTTGATCTCAGCTGACTGGATGGCTGGCTTGGGCAGCGGGACTTCCACCGTCAGTGTGCCATCGGGGGAGAGTGATGAGCGGACGGCAGTAGGGTCAACGCCAACGGGCAGCCTGAGAAAGGAAGCCGAGAGTGAGGAGGGAGAGGTGACCAACACGTCCAGGCATCTCTGCCTCCATAAGAATGTGAGGCTCTGCTGGGATGACAGAACCAACAGCCATGGACAGACCTTTCCCGCTCCTCCACAGATGTGTCCAATCACCTCTGCAAGCCGTCTAAGCTGGCAGCCACCAGCACAGCTTGTGGCAGCAGGTTCCATAGGCCCCCAATGCGCCATGGAAAGAATTGTTTCCTTTTGTCAGCTGAGAACTTGAGAACAGACTTGAAGGAATCTGCCTGAACAGTCCAGTCCAATGAAATACTTTTTTCGTTTCTACAGACATGGGGGGCCAGATCAAAAAGTATCTGTAAGTCTCTGTCCCCCAGTATGACACTGGAAGAGAAGCACATCAGGGTTGGATGTGAATAAATGTCTGAGTCTGCCTGATGTGGGGTCAGACCTTTTGTCCACCATACTGGCTACTGTCTCCCAGTGATTTTCAGTGTTTTGCTTCTCACAGCACACTGTATGATTTTTGCCTCCTGTGATGTCATTTCCAGCTTCCCGCAGACTCTTCCAGGTTCTGTTTTTAGGGCAACTCTCAGAAGTAACAAATAGGCTCTGCCGGTGCAGACAATTTGTTACTACAGACCGTTGCCCTAAAAACAGAGCCTCAGAACATGGAAGAGTTTTTCAGCGATTTTTAGCCACTGTGCTCCAAACTCCTGTGGCATACCTTTTGCAGCACACCAATGTGCCCCAGCACACCAGTTGAAAATTGTTGGTCTACTCTACACTGATCAGCAACAGTTCTGAAGGGTTCAGGACAGGGATCTCATCCCCAACCCTACCTGGAGATGCTGCCTGGGTCCTTTGGGCTGTCAAGCTTTGTGCTTGCCCGCCAGGCTCCCGCCCACCCTCTTGTGATCAGATGTCCATTCTCTGACTTCTTTAACAAAGGGCTCTCTTTTCTCCACCACCACCCCCCAATCTGGTGCAGTAACTTACGTGTATTTCCTGGTGAAGCATCTGGAAATGAACCCATGCTCATCTTGTCTTTCTTCATGTTTGCCTGGAAGAGAAAATGACTGAGTTGCCCTGATGGAACAAACAAGCACACCACAGAGGATGAAGGAGAGCAGATTGATTTCCCCTTCTCTGCTCCTTAATTGTTATGGAATTCCACAACTACTGTCAGAACAGGGAGCAAGGCACAGATGGTCACAGGCTGCCTTTCCCACTAGCCCCAGTCCCAGCAAATTTGCATCTCCCCTCCCCCACCTTACAAATGAGCACACCTGCACTGATAAAACTCTACAAAAAAGTAATCTTTTGGTACAATCCCATCTAAGAATCGCTTCCAGTCAGATTCTTTCTTTTGCAATATGAATAGAGGGACAATGAGGGCTAGAATCTAAAAAAGTTTGAGTTAGAATTTTGAGGATCAATGTTCTGAAGGATGTTTTGAGTTTTACAGTTCATTATCATGCTGTGCGTGGTTTTTAGAGGCATGACTGTCACACACACACACACACACACACACACACACAGGTATGCATGGTATCACCACCACCTTTGCACCATAGTTCTAGGGATACTTGTACCCCTATTTATTCTCCTATCTGTTAACTTGGGAGGGGGGGACGATGACAAGATGAGTGTTTCTGCTCCTCTTGCTTATGCCACTGGAGGTTCAGTTGGTGAGATCCTGGGACAGGGCCTTTTCTATCGCGGGGCCCAGCCTCTGGAACGCCCACCCATAAGACGTTTGCGCTGCCCCATCCCTCTTAGCCTTTAAAGAGTTGATGAGAGGATTGTGGTTTCATTCACTGAGTCAGTGGCCTTGGTTTAAGTTTTGTTTCTTTGCTGCTGAGAGGTGGGGCATGTGTGCAAAAATGGACAAGGGCAAAAGACAAGGACAAACACCCCCCTTGTTGGAGCTGGGGGAGGATTTCAATGGGGTGTGTGGTTCGGTGCCAAGGGAAGACTTCCCTGTTCTCCCAGGCCTTTGAACACCTTTTAAGGCTTTTCATCCTCTGAAATGGTTGAAGTGGCTGCCAATGATTGATTGCCCTACAGATGTTTCTTGGATATTCTGACTGCTCCTGCCTCATTTTATTCTCCTTTTACTGCTGCCATTTATTCTCTGTGATGGCATCTCTTCTACCTTTTTATTGTTTTTACGGTTCGGTATGCCATCCTGGTATCTTTGGATAATGAGAAAAATATAAATATAAGTAAATAAAAATACATAAATGGCTCACAGGCAGGGACGTGGCTAGAGGGGGTGCAAAGCACTAAGTTTTGTAGGGAGCTTCACCACGGTGTGCAAGCGGCCCTTCCCCTCCCCTTTGAAACCATTCTGGGCATTCACCTCCATTTTGCTCTTGTGGCCTGGAATGGCTCCGAGGGGGAGGGGCTGCTTGCATGCCAAGGTGTGTCTCCCTGCAAAACTTAGTGCTTTGAGGCCCTCTAGCTATGCCACTGGTCATGAGAACCCTTATTTTCTTATATTTAAAACACTTGAAGGCAAAATGTCTTGGAAATTGTCACTCCAGGCATGTACAGATTGCCCATTGCTTAGTGCAGGATGACAGCAGCTAACCCGCTGCACATCTGGGGCAAGGCAAGGGGGAAAGCCTTCTGGACTGGTGGGGAACAGTGAGCTGTGCTCTCTCTCTCTCTCTCTCTCTCTCTCTCTCTTGCTTACAACTGGGCAGAACAGGTATTGCTGAATGAATTGCCAACTTTCTTACAAATTCCTGCTGCTGTGCTTTAACAACCAGGGCTTGTTCTGCAGACCTTCACACGTGTGGTGCGGCTTGCTCATCTTCATAGTGTGAAAAAGCATCATTTCTGCAAATCATGCTACCGTTAAGAGCACAAGAACATTGTGGGGGCTATCTCCCCTTCTGGTCAGTTGGCAACAATTGCCACTGCTGTTTGTTTCATCATAGAGGTGTGGCAATGCTCCTCCATTCTGTCTCTTTCCTCTCTGGCTGCCTCTCCTCAATTCTGCGGCGCTTGTTGCCATAGCTACGCAACCGCACGTTGAAGCCATGGACTTTATGCATCCATTAATATTTCAGAGGGGGGATGGGAGATGGCTTTGAGACTGTGCAGGAGCAAAAGGCAAGGCGTGCCCCCCTCCCACAGCCACGTCCCTACAGTCCTGTTCCATGGGGAGGCAAAAGAGAAGGCATACCTTCTTCTGAGTAGAGGGATCTGTACCACGTTTTGGGGAGGGGGCTGAGGGTGGGTGGAGGTGATTTCAGCACCTCGCAGAAAGGGGCCTGCGACACCCATCTTGCAGCAGGCTTTGCTTCCAGGCCTCCGCCCATCTCCCCTCCCCGTCATTTGCCAGGACAAACTTGGCACCCAACTGCTCTCATTGATTTTAATCAGAATGTAATATGCCAGCTGCAACCCAGATGGTTCGGGGAGGCGGGCGGCTGTGGCTGGCTGGGGGCTGCCCCCAAACCGTGCAGCTTCTTTGCTGGCCTGCTTGGACTGAACCCATCTTTGTTCTCTGACCCGTGTGTGACGGGAACAGTTTTCCCGTTTCTGTGTTTATCTGCAGTGGGGCATCGCCCTGGTCCCCATGGGCAGGCTGGGTGCAGAGGCGACCACGTGGGGCCGATGCAAGCTTTGGGGGGGTGTGGCAGGAGGGGGAAGGGTGACTAATGACTCTAAAATAAACAGACGGGGCCCCAGTAGGCATTTAACGTGGCCCTGAGAGAGCCAAAGACATTTTGTAGGCAGTCAGGGGTGGGTTTGCGACCAGGCGACCCGTCGGCCTCTCAGCCACTCTTAAAATGGAAAGCAACTCTAAAACATTAGAGGGAATTCACTTGTATATTGTTGCTTGAATCTGATACAAATAAATATGGATTTACAGATCCATCTGTGCAAATTTACCATCTGATGACATCAGGCGTAAATGGCATGGAAGGGGCTGCAGTCGATAAAAAATGGAGGCTGAAGTAGCTGAAGAAATGGGCGGGGGGAGCTGTGGATTGGGCAGGGCAGTGGCTGCCTCACTTACCTGGGGATATGGATTCACCTTACGGGTGAAAATCAGGTCTCTAGTCTTGTGACATGGGAGTTACCACTGAAATGTAAGATGGGCTTATAAGAAGTGTGGGACTGGTCTTGATCGATCTTTGGTCCAATCCAGACAAGTTCCTCTTAAATTCTTCAAGCATGAGGACTTGTTTCAGAACAGGACAACTCCCCCCCCCCCGACCCACCCCAACTCCACCCATCAGGCTTGGCCTGAGGCATTCAAAATGGCTCCAACCCTTATCACATTGGCACAAACCTGGAAAGAGCCTCCTTCCCCCATGAGCCTGGTTAACAGGAAATTATTGAGTCCGTTGTTAACACTACTCTGAACTGAACCTCTGTGTCTAGAGGCAGCCTACCTCTGATTACCATAAGCCAAGGACAAACAGGCAGCTCTCACCATCTTCTCCGATGTGTCCCCTTTACAAGTGTACCTGCCTGAGCACTTACTACTGGAGGTGGAAGGAGAGGCTCAGAGGAGCTCTGGTCTGATCTAGCAAGGCCTTTTCAGGCTTCGCAATGGTTCAATATTCTGCCATTTCTCCTGCGCTGACCTTATGCCTGGAACCACCTCCCAGATGCCACTGTGATGCCCCTTCTCTTACTTCCCTCAAGGTCCTCTTCAAAATCTCCTTTTCCACAGAGTCGTTGGCACAACCTCTTAGTTCCCATAGCCCACTGTAACCCAACCCCACAGCAGGAAATTTTTTTTTTAAAAAATGAAACTTGCCTCCATCTCCTCCCTTCCCTCTGTTGTCTCTCCTGTACTGAACTATAGTGTAAGCCTCTTGGGGCAGGGACCCGCCCTTGTTAGTTTTGTTTACTTGCCTTGTTTACTAGTAAAGCACTATGCACACTGACGGAATAAAAATAACCACCACAATCACACAACCACATCTTTCTAACACTCACCAGTAATCTCCACGACTCCATCTTTGGTCTTCACCACCAACTCCTCGGGCGCAAAATGGTTCACATCCAAGGCCACTTTCCAGCTTTCTGAAGTTTGGCGGATCTCAGATATGCCGCTGCTGAGCTGCCGGCTCAGGGCCCGATTATAGGCAGGATTGGCCGTCGGTGAGGTGACAACGGGGCCCGAAGCAGTCTGCGGCTCTGGGCTGGCATTGGCCAAGGGGCGGATGTAGCCCGGCCAGCTGGTGGTGCCTGCGGGCCACTTGTACCAGTCCTCGGGGATGAGAGGCATCCCAAAGGACTGGTCAAAGAGGCGGCTGCCCCGATACCAGTCCCGGAAGGGGTCCCAGCTGGGGCTGCGGAGAAACGTGAAGGGCACTTGTCGTTCTGACATGGCCGGTCCTGGAGGCGTCCTGCAGCTCTCGGGCCAGGCTCTGACTGCAGTGAGCAAACCTCAGCCAGCTGGCCCTTATCAACAGACAAACGTCTATTTTTGGACAAGAATTCCAGTGCTCTATTCCTGGAAATTACGCCTGGCCAGAGGGACTGTGGATGAACATTGCCCGGGTCTTGACGATGCATTCTCTCAGTGCATTTGTCATGGTTCCCCTTGCCTTAGAGCCATTGGGGTGGGGGAGAAATGAAGACCAAGTCCCTTTGGAGCTGGACAGGAGACCAAAGTTCCAAGCCTCCTTGTCTGATCTCAGTGGGGCTGAAAATAAACACAGGCTGCCCTGGGGAGGAAATGTATTTTGAGAGCCTGCACCAGACCTAAAGGGACTGGCGGAGTCCCCTCCCCTCCCCTCAGCATTCCAGAATAGGGAAGGGATTGAGAATGACCCAATGACATTGATTTTTTTTTTTTGCTTCAGGGGTTCCTGCCCCCTGTTTAGTGGCTATTAAGAAAATAAGAACAGCCCTTATAAAGAAAATAAGAACTATTAAGAAAATAAGAACAGGCTGGATCAGGCCATAGGCCCATCTAGTCCAGCTTCCTGCATATCACAGAGGCCCACCACATGCCCCAGAGAGCACACCAGATAACAAGAGACATGCATCCTGGCGCCCTCCCTTGCATTGGCATTCTGACATAGCCCATTTCTAAAATCAGGAGGTTGTGCATGCACATCATGGCTTGTAACCCATAATGGATTTTTCCTCCAGAAACTTGTCCAGTCCCCTTTTAAAGCAAGCGGTGTACAGAAAAGCAGATTCCACCCCACTCCTTCAAGCCAGAAGTTCAAGTGGGCATTGAGCAAGTGGCCCCAAGCTACAACAGCAGAACAAAACACCCTGGAAGGGGCTGACTTCCGACAGCAGAAGGGTGGAAAAAAACCCAGCGATCCCAGCTTCTAGAATGTGGGGCGGGAGGAGAACAGCTTGCTGGACAGCATTCCAGAGGGTGGCCCCCCAGAAGGCTCTGTATCTTGTGGAAACCAGTCAGGCCTTCACAGATGATGATGGCCTTTGAAAGGGGCCTCATTGCCGGAGCTTCAGCTTTGCTGAGCATTGATAACAATATGCTGAGCTCACAATATAGAAATATCCCAAGATGCCCAGTTCACCCATAAGGCTCTTCTCTGACCAAAAGCCAGCATCTAAAAATCCCTCTTAGAGAACAGGCTAACTGTGGTATGTTCACAAGGGTAAACAGAAAGTCATAAATAAGAGCCATAAACAAATAAAAGGGATGCATAGAGGACCAGATCCTTTGTAATGGATATATCTGTAAACAAATTGCCGATGCGTATCGAATTGCCCTCCTGAACATCCTGAGGATCAAGATGTTGATCTGATAACCAAGCCAAATGTTTGTGGGACTGTTGGTCTGTTATTTTTCCCATGCTTGCCATGGCTGTGTTTTGCTCTCTTTGTGTGCTCTTTTGTCCCCCCTCCCCTACCTAGTCTATCCTATAAAACCAGCATCATTGTAATTGTTCACGGTCTCTCCACGTGTGTGTGTTTGTGGAAGGCCCCATTTGCAAACGAGTAAAACGTTAGAAGTCCTTTGAATTCTCCTGTCGCCTGTTTGTTTGCCTCTCCAAAAATCCAAAGAACCGTGTGTGTGTTCATTCGGGAACAGTTTTTGGTGCCTCGACTCGGATTGGAAGGCAAGGCTCTGCGAGGATCGAGACGAAGTCATTGCAGGGGACAGCGCACCGCCAGAAGGTAAAGTGAGTCGGCTCCCGCACCCCTTGTGTGCGTCCTGGCGCTGGGTTGTCTCTGAATCTGACCGTCTCCTTCTCCGCAAGAAAGAGCCCAGGAGAACGGAACTTCACCCGCGGAAAAGTACAGCGCGCTTAGGTGAGAATTCTCTGTGGGAACCCAGTGGGGGGACCCTGAAGTTTGAAGGGAAGTTCTGGTGTGGAGCTTCAGTGGGGAGGGTGATTGTGTTTGTATTACTGTACATACATATTGCTGATTGTGTTTGAATTACTGTACATATTTGTATATTATTGTACATTTTGCTGTGTGTGTGCGCCCATCTCCGTGGCTTCAGAGCAAGGCCATGTGGTTCTCTGCCTGACTGAGTGTTGTGTGACTGAGATACGAATGAGAATATGAGTGTGTGTGTGTGTCAAGGCAGCAAACCCCCAGGTTTTGAAGGACTGGCCATGCGTGAGTCACTGTTTTGGGCAGCCGGTCCAGCTGAGACCTGGCTCCCAGCTCCCAGCCGGACCCAGCTGAGACACAGGAGGCCAGCCTGTGTGACAATTAAGATGAGGCACTCAGAGCCTGGGCCTGAAGGAAGAAACCCTTTGAAATGCATATTGGATAACTTTGAGTCTCTGGGAAGGGGAAACCCCACCCTTCTGAATGGGCGCATTACTGGCCAACTCAGAATTTCAAAGGCCAGCAGTTGGTATTGTTGGCAACCTTCAGTCTCGGAAGACTATGGTAGCGCTCTGGATGGTGGTTCTGGCATTTGTTGTTAACCAGATCTCACTAGTTTCAGGAAGGCATTAGACACTGGATCTTTCCTGAGTTTCAACAAGGCCCTTCTCTCCTCCAAAGTACTCAGTGTTCTGCTTGCCTGCCCCTTCCCCTCAGTGTTCATGACATCCCTCTCTTCTGTCTGCTTGGCAATTTCATATGATGTGTTCTGTCTTCCCTTGTCTGAGAGACAAGATACAATTCGCTGTCTTGTTCTTGGGTGCTCAGGATCAGGCTCATTTGAACTTAGTGTTTTTTAAGGCACTTACTACTAAGTGCATTGAAAAAGCAAACTTCTAAGCAAACTACACTGCGTGTTTGCTTAGAAACACAGCCTGCAAAACAATACATGTGCCCATTACATAGATCAGCAAAACTGAGTCAGTGAGATCCTAGGGGCCAGAATACAAGCTAAAAATGCTCAGATTGATTTAGAGAGACCCCAAAGTATAGTTTCCAGCTACAATAATAACCATGATTTGCTTCCTGCCTATTCAGGTAACTAAAAAAGACTAATTGCAGCTGCAACCAACCTAGACAATTGTCAAAAGTGTGTTTCTCTTTAAATACAACCTTTAATCATTCTTAATAACTTTTGGATTTCACAGGTGTGCAATGTAGGAAGTCTGTGTGTTCCCCCTCCCCAAAAGAAGGGAAAGCTGGAGAACCCCTCCTAGCCTTTGTGCCTCAAGGCATGCACAGGGTGCAAAATAGTAGCCAAAAAAAGGAAAGCCTCTAATGCCTAACTTTGCGATGCTATCTTTTGTTTTAACCCTTTTTGTTTCAGCAACAAGTAAAGAAAAAGAAGACAGCATTTGCCCTCCAGAGGACAAATTTACTTAATCTCATTTCCTTTACAGGATCTAAGCCCTGACGCCTATATCTGTATATATTTTAGTTTGGTTTAATACTAATCAAGTATTTCTTTTTCTAATGGAAAGATTGTCATGACAAATTCTTTTAATTCTACTTATGTTCTCTGCTTATATACATATAAATACTAAAATGTTCTATATGTTTGTTGGATGTGTGTGTGTGGTATGAAAGAAGCGCTTTGTCTGTCTTTGTTCTTGTTTGTTTTTGACTTATAGTGAAGTCTATCTGAAGCCCACATGACTTCCTTTCTGTAATAGGCCTGATATTCGTTGCAACAATTTTTATTATTTTTGTATATTGAGCTCATTACCATTTTTGGTACCATGGTTCCTTTTTTCTGTTTTTAAACATGTAAGAGTACTCTTATCAAATGTACTTTATTTTCACACAAACCCCCCCTCATCCAAGAGGAAGGGAACATGAAGAATAACCCTAAGGTAATTGGACAAAACGTTTTGTTCCATCAATGATGAATATGTTCAAGGGTTACAGTCCCTCAGCAAATAATCTCTTAATGTTAAGATTTCACTGCATTGTAAAAACTATTGTGGTGCAATTAATATTTTGCATTCTCTTAATTCTACGTATATGTTAAGAAAAAAAAAAAAAAGAGGGAGAAAGAGAGAAAAGCGAAGAGGAATGAGCTGTGCAAGTGTTTGCAGAACCAACTTGAGTCCTCCTTGAAGGAAAAACCCAGGTTCTCTCCAGCTCCCAGGGAATCAAAACAGTTGTGAATAAGAAAAGAAACAAAAGCAAAAGTTGGGAAAAAAAAATCAGATTTGGCTGACTGTAGCGTGTAAAGCTCATGATGTGTTCCAGTTTTCCTCTGTCTTAATGGCAAGAAATTGCACTCAATCAGAGGTAGCCCTGGACAACTGGTTTACTTTCTCTGTGGAGAATGTGTTAAAACACCTAACCTTTTGTGCTCAACAAGAATGTAAGCAAAGTCAACACAGTGTCTTTCTGCTACTGTATTTGTACTGTGTTTGTATTTTTGTACTGTTATTACCTCTTCTCTAGTTCCTACAGCAAACCAACCAACAAGCAGGCCATGTACAGAGTTCTGTAACAACACCAGCCTTTTAAGGTTGAACAGTCCGAGAGAAAATGGAATCAAGAGCCACATGGCCTGACCAACGGAACTTTGAGCTAAGAGAAACTGACTGAAGTAAAAGTACCAGACATAGCCAATAGTGGGAGGGGCCAAATCACGCAATTGTATTTCGAGGAGGTTAGATAAAAATACAGGAAGCCCCCTTCCCCAAAAATATGTATTGTTGTTTATTGTCTGTTGTAAATCAATGTCTGTGTGCAGGTTTAAAGCTAGCAAATTGCCTCTATTCCAATACTGCACTCCCTGAACTGCTATTCTCACAATGTTTTAAGTTTCCTATGTTTAGTAAATTGTTGCATCTTATCTTTGTTTGAGACCAAAGCAACTAAAAGAGTCTGAAGTAGGTGTAGTATCTGAATGTCTGATATCAACAGGAGTGTCTAGATAAAGGAGGGTGAGAAAACAAAGAAAGGACCTAAACATCTAAGATCAAGTTAACTAAAAAGTTGTGGTAACAAGTATCAAAAATAACTTTAATTTATTCCAAGTGCTAATAGCCATGCTGGTTGTGTTTAACTGTTTGAATGTAGGGACACAACTAAATAAGCCTCTGTCACTAACCTGTATTATGTTCCAACAAAATGTCCAGCATTGTGTCTGTGACCACATGAGAAACAGCCCCCCTGGATCAGGCCACAGGCCCATCTAGTCCAGCTTCTTGTATCTCACAGCGGCTCTGCCGGATGCCCCAGGGAGCACACCTAGTGGCAAGAGACTTGCAACCTGGTGCCCTCCCTTGCATCTGGCATAGCCCATTTCTAGGGTCGGGGGGGTGCACATGCACATGATGGCTTGTGGCCCGTGATGGATTTTCCTCCAGAAACTTGTCCGGTCCCCTCTTGAAGGCATCCAGGCCAGATGCCGTCACCACATCCTGTGGCGGGGAGTTCCACAGACCTACCACACATGGAGTGAACAAATATTTTCTTTTGTCTATCCTATCTCTCCCCACACTCAATTTTGAGTGGATGTCCCCTGGTTCTGGTGTTATGTGAGAGTGCACGGAGAGCATCTCTCTGTCCACTTTGTCCTCCCCATGCATGATTTTGTATGTCTCAATCATGTTCCCCCTCAGGTGTCTCTTTGCTGGGCTAAGGGAGCTCAGGCGCTGTGGCCATTCCTCATAGGGGAGGTGCCCCAGCCCAGCAACCACCTTAGTGATCTTTTGTACCTTTTCCATTTCCAATATCTCCTTTTGAGATGTCTCAAATGTGTTCCAACGCAGAGAAAGTGTACCCTGAAATGCACTGCTTAAGAAACCACATTGACCCCTTGAGTATGTGTTTTGCTTTGCTAACTTTTCTTTTTTGCTTTATACTCAGAAATCATGAGGGCTTTACCATTATCATCTGCGGTGAGCTCCCAAAGCAGGGTCAGTGCAGCTAACTCCAACCAACACATCCACTGGACAAGCTCACGCAAGTCCAGCGCTACATGGACCTAACTTCCAACCAATGCTGGTTCAGACCTGAAGACGGTTCCTGCCTGTGCTCCTCTGGACTGAGACAAATGGTGGAGGCAACTTGGCTGTGAAAGAGACCAGACCTCTTTTCCTCAGCCTGTGTGCACCCACTGAAAGAAGCGAGGGCAAGATCGAAGATACACCGGTCCCTTGCCATACACCCCCAGATGGAGATTCAACACGGGAGGTACCAACTTGTCAGGTCCCTGACTACACACAACGTCGCCTAGAAGACAGCTGCTGGAAGATGAAGAACACCTTGCTCACCTGATGCTGAAAGATATGTTGGAGATGGACCTGCTGAAGGGACTCACGGCAGATAAATAATGAGCTGTTATGAGCATGTATGATTTCTTTGGATGAAGTTGTTTTAATGTAGCATTTTTATTTTCTATTCATTCTATTATTTTCCATTCTATCTTCAGTTTGTGTTTGCTTTCCTGAATGTAATTCCAGTAACTTCTGTATTTTGTACCAAAACTTTGGATTATGCCTGTATTTCGCATTAATTTAGGTAAACCTCACTTAAAAGTTGCTAGACAGGCTCTGGCACCAAAGAGCTAATATGCATTTTAGCTGACACTGCTGGCCCAGTTTACCTGCATCCTGGGTGATTAAGGGAATTCCCTCCATTCATACCCTGACTTTCACATTTATCTCCAAACATTCTGCCTACATGTAAGCAACCTTTCAATATCCTTAAAAACTAAGAGAGTTTGGCTAGCAAATAGTTACTCTCCTGAGCACCCAAACATAGAGTCACTCTCCAGGGTGTACAGGCTGCTCACAGACCAGACACCCAGACAAGTAGCTATGTTTGCACTTTAAATTCACTCTTTGCCCTTGTGTATTCAGAATGCTCTGTAGAAAGTGAACTAAAACTACACCACCCTGGTATACCTAAAAGTAGTCTGGATTTATGATTCCTATCAAAGTAAAATGTGTGTTGATTTATTTTTTGTTTTGTTCAGCCCAAGTTTACCAAGCTAATTTGACTTTCTGTTTACCTTGTTGTTTATCAGGAGGGAAACTGATAACAATATGCTGAGCTCACAATATAGAAATATCCCAAGATGCCCAGTTCACCCATAAGGCTCTTCTCTGACCAAAAGCCAGCATCTAAAAATCCCTCTTAGAGAACAGGCTAACTGTGGTATGTTCACAAGGGTAAACAGAAAGTCATAAATAAGAGCCATAAACAAATAAAAGGGATGCATAGAGGACCAGATCCTTTGTAATGGATATATCTGTAAACAAATTGCCGATGCGTATCGAATTGCCCTCCTGAACATCCTGAGGATCAAGATGTTGATCTGATAACCAAGCCAAATGTTTGTGGGACTGTTGGTCTGTTATTTTTCCCATGCTTGCCATGGCTGTGTTTTGCTCTCTTTGTGTGCTCTTTTGTCCCCCCTCCCCTACCTAGTCTATCCTATAAAACCAGCATCATTGTAATTGTTCACGGTCTCTCCACGTGTGTGTGTTTGTGGAAGGCCCCATTTGCAAACGAGTAAAACGTTAGAAGTCCTTTGAATTCTCCTGTCGCCTGTTTGTTTGCCTCTCCAAAAATCCAAAGAACCGTGTGTGTGTTCATTCGGGAACAGTTTCAAGAGCACCACTTGTAAGATCAAGCCTTTACTGTATCTGAAATTAGGCCTGAAAACACACAAGTGGCCAACCTTACTTCAATATGTGACCCCCTGCATG
Source organism: Tiliqua scincoides (assembly GCF_035046505.1). Taxonomy (NCBI): domain Eukaryota; kingdom Metazoa; phylum Chordata; class Lepidosauria; order Squamata; family Scincidae; genus Tiliqua; species Tiliqua scincoides. The sequence continues at coordinate 58,143,453 of NC_089828.1, forward strand.
CTTCAAACCTGAGCTAAAATGCCCCCCCTCTCAGTAACTGTGCAATTTGTGGGCAGTGAAATGGAACAGTCATGGGGGGGCAGAACTTCAGACAGGCTGACTAGTGGCAGCAGCCAGCCCCCCCACTGCCCCCCCAACACATCCTCAAAAAGCATCAGGCCCAGGAGGGACATCTAAGACCACCACTGCTACCTCCCTCCCTCCTCAGGAGCTCTGAGCCACGTACATGGGTCCTCCCTGCATTTAATCTTTTGAGTGACCCTGTGAGGTAGGCTAGACTGACCGGCCCATGACCACCCCGCAGCTTCATGGTTGAAATCTGGGGTTCCCTGTTCACGCCCACACAAGCTCTCATGACTGATGGGCAGTAGATTCAGGATGGGCAATTCCTATTTGGGACTCCCTCTTTCTCGCTCCTTCTTGTGCTTGGTCATAGTGCTGCAGGGACAACCCACTGTAGGGAGGGGCCTGACTCAGTTGGCATCGCAGCCCTGAAGAGCAATGACTCAGACTCACAGCAGACTCTTGGCTAACTCAAGACATTCAGGGGCGAGAAATTCAAATGGCATCCACTGCAATGCACAATCCAGAACACCGCTCTAAGACACTTGCACAGCACCTTCCAGATGAGCACCCCTCCCACCTACCCCACTCTCAAGCACCCCTTCAGCCACCTTCAGCGGTGCCACAGCCACCTCAACGGTCCCTGGTCGTGGGGGTAGGCAGAGCCCAGCCCTGGTCAGGAGACTGTGAGAGAGAAACAGGACACCCCTCACGCCCTCTTGGGGACATTGCAACTGCTGGGAGACAGAGGGATCCAAGGTCCTCTTCTTCGAAGGATCTTCTGGCCTACAGCACATCCTGGCTTTTGACTTTATAGCAAAGAGAGGACTGGGTGTGTTTCCCCTTCTGATGCCGCAAAGGCTGCACCATGTCTGGATCCAAACCTGGGAAATATTGATGCAAATAGGCCCTCTCCATCATGAGTGACAGGTTGTCGAGTCATCCCTGCTTGGCTGACAGATGGGGGTTAATATATTCTGGGAAGCAGCTGGTGATGGGCTCACAAATTACATGGTCATTTATAAATCTTTTTTTCCCCCTGGGCTATTAGATCAGCCCTGGTGGTAGCCAAGAAGGAGGTGGCCGGCTAGTCTCCAGGCTGAGTACAAAAAATAATTGTGTGGGATCATAAAAGTCATCATGATTCTGGTTTTTCAAGTTACATATGGAGAAAATGGACAGAGATGTGTTTTGCCTCCATCTAACAAACCTTGATGATAGCAAAATTGATTAGTAACAGTAATAGCTTCAGGATGGAGAAAAAGAAGGCTTTCTTTATGCAGCCCACAACTCATGTATGGAATTAAAAAGTCCCCCAAAGTCCCCAGTTTCATGCATGGAATTAAAAAGGCCCCAAGGGTGGTAATGGCCACAGATTTAGAGGGCCTTAAAGGGGGATGACACTCTCAGTGACTATTGGGAATGATGTCTAAATGGAGCCTTCTCTTTCAGAGGCAGTCTATCAGGGATAAGCAGGTGAGTCAGGAGAAACAGATGGGCCACGAGGGGGTCCGCCATGCTAACCCCCTGAAGGTCAATGCTGCGTCTTCTGGAACTGCTCCACAGACTCCACAAGGGGGCACTGGTGCACCAGCCAGGGAGGCTTCTGGTTTGACATCCAGCCAGTCCTAATGAGATTTATCTGGTTAGGAGGTTTTAGGAAAACAGGACTAGCGAAGCACTGCGATTGGAAAGTTGACAGGAACATGGCTGCCTTGATTCTTTTTTATTCACCCAGGCTCAAGACATGGGTTTTGGTTTTTTTAATGTAACTTAAAAACAAAAGCATTTAACGGGCCCGAAAGGCACTTTTCAAGTGGCACACTTGGCAGGGGGAGAGTCGCTGTCCCCCTTCACCCCAGTGCTGTGTCTTTTCTGATGACTCTTGCTGGGATACATCTTGCTCATCATTTGTAAGCCCCTTTTGAACAGGGAGCCATTGGATTTGATTTTCTCTGTAAACTCATTTGTGAACTTTTCTGTTTCAAATTCTAACATTTCAAATTTTGTTTATGTGCTTCCCTCTTTGGTCTGATTTCATCCAACCTTCCGTCACATTTGTTGAAGTTATTACATTTATTTTTCTTTTATTTCTGTTTATTTCGGTTTCACGCACATTCGGGTGTTACGTGGATTATGACTTTTCTGCCGGCCACAATGAGTGTGCGAGCTCCGTCAGGCGCTGCTTGGACATCCGTCCGTGTTTGACTTTCACCATCCATTCTAGTCCCTAAGCAGACCAAAGTGCAAGGTATTGCTGTATAAATATTCTCACTCAGTGGCGTAGCTACAGGGGGGCAAAGCGCTAAGTTTTGCAGGGAGCCTCACAGAAGGGGATTGGACACATTTCTGGAGCAAAAGTCCATCATGAGTTACAAGCCGTGATGGGTCTGTGCACCCTCCTGGTTTCAGAAGTGGACGTGTCAGAATGCCAGATGCAAGGGAGGGCACCAGGATGCAGCCTTGTGTGCTCCCTGGGGCATTTGGTGGGCCGCTGTGAGATACAGGAAGCTGGACGAGATGGGCCTATGGCCTGATCCAGTGGGGCTGTTCTTATGTTTTTAACTACAATTCCCAGGAAGCCTTGCAGGTCTCTTGTTGTCTGGTGTGCTCCCTGGGGCATTTGGTGGGCCGCTGTGAGATACAGGAAGCTGGACGAGATGGGCCTGTGGCCTGATCCAGTGGGGCTGTTCATGTTCTTAACTACAATTCCCAGGAGGCCTTGCAGGTCTCTTGTTATCTGGTGTGCTCCCTCGGGCATTTGGTAGGCCACTGTGAGATACAGGAAGCTGGACTAGATGGGCCTATGGCCTGATCCAGTGGGGCTGTTCTTATGTTTTTAGAAGCATGCAAGCGGTCCCTTCCCTTCGGAGCCATTCCGGGCAGCGGGTGCAAAATGGAGGTGAACACCTGGCTCCAAAGGGGAGGGGGAGGGCCCCTTGCACACGACGGTGAAGCTCGCTGCAAGACTTAGTGCTTTGCCCCCCCTCCAGCTACGCCACTGGTCCCAAAGCTGGTTTTGTTCCTGGCTTGCTGCAGCTGGGAAACGTGAGCCCAGGACGCCCCCTGCTGGCCAGACGTGCCCCAGCACTTCGCAGCCTGCAGGCGGGTGTCAGTTCTTTCTGTGGCTGGAGACAGACTGTGTTCACACCCCAACTGTGCACTTACACTGCAGGGAGGGCAGGCACATGCCAAAGGACAGCCAAGCTGGCCCAGGCGCAGTGGGGACACACATTCTCCTTGGAGGGCCAACCTCACCGCATTTGGAACAGTGGACATTCCTGCTTGGCCCAGTTAAAGACCAAAAGTGGGGGGGGGTCTCCTAAATGGGTGCTCAGATTACTTGACAGAATTTCCTGGGGTCACTTGACCTCTGAGCATGTCCAGAATGACATCCTCCTGCAAGATGGAAAGTGTTTAAATGATGCGCTGGAACATGCGCAGAGTGCTTTTCCTGTGCAATTCTTCTTTCCTTCAGGGGACTGTCCTGACACAGCATGGAATTTGTCCTGCTCCTTGTGTGAAATGTACACCCCCCCACTCAGGGACTGAACACCACCGTTACTGTGGCAAAAGAAACAGGTGCTTGTGCTGACAGACCACATCTATCAGGTGTCATGCAGGTGTCCTAACCTACGAATGCAGGGATGACCCCCCCTTCTCACAATGTCTTAGGGCAGTGCTTCCCAAACATTTTTCGTATCAGGACCCACTTCTAAAAACAACCATCTATTGCAACCCACTAGACAAAACAAGAAAGAAAGAATATTTTTATTTATTAATAATAATAAATAAATTATTAATATAATTGGGGTCCTGTGCTGCACAGGCTGCTAGAGACCTTACATATAGTGTGTGTGTCTAGACATCTGCTAGACTCTCCCTAGAAACGAGGCTCAAACACAGACTGTCCCCCCAAATCTTTACAGTCGTTCCGGGGTACCCAGAAGCCTGAACCGGAGAGCAAAATGTGCAGTTAGGACTTCAGACCAGAGAAAAGGCTGAAACTGAGCTCACTTTTTGCTACCCTCCAAAAATCGGCTTGAGACCCATTGGTGGATCCCAACCGCAGTTTTGGAAACACTGTCCTAGGGAATTATGATAATTCGGTTTGCTTTCCTTGCATTGAATTTATCTTTGCTGGATTTTTTTCCCCTTTGGTGATTTTGGATTTCATATATTAAAAAAAAAAAAAAAATTCAAGTGAAATCTGACTTTATTTATCAATACTGGAGCACAGCTCAGAATACACCTGGAGGCCATATTATTTCATCTGATGATGTCTGATGTAGTATTATTGTGGTGCACAGCTGTTCTTCTTTTTTTCTTTCAATGGCAGTGACCCTTAGTTAACAACAAAGCCCTGTGGCAATGGTGGATTGTGGGTCATGTGACAAAAAAACAGCTGTTGGGCGCCTGCATGCTGGAGCTCTGGTCCAGAGCCCTGGATACCTGATGTGGGAAAGCAATGCTGTGCTTTGTAGGAACGCCTGCTTTTTGCCTCCCTGTACACACCCCTTTTATATTGGTAGATAAGATACTGATACAAACACCAACACTCTAATTCATCAGTGCTCTCCCATCAAAGGCATACCCAGCCCTAGTGTGCTCTTCTAGGAATTCCCCTCTTGGAGGGGGTGGGGAGGGTTGCAATGACATCATTAACAAGCCAGAAGTTACAGAGGAGCTCTGAAGTTGGTGCACCTAAAAATGGGTCCTTTACAACCTGCACTGGGTGAAGGGGGCTGCCACCCACTGTGGATGGGTGGGGGACTAGACTGCTGAATATAACTTTATTCTAGTGTGCCTCTATGCTGGCATTCCCCTCCCCCCTCACAATACTAGAGCCAGTGGCGAGTCAATGAAATTCATTGGTAGGAGCAGTGGTGTAGCTAGAGGGGGTGCAAAGCACTAAGTTTTGCAGGGAGCCTCACCACAGCATGCAAGCGGCCCCTCTCCCTACCCTTTCTCTCCATTTTGCTCCAGCAGTCCAGAATGGCTCTGAAGGGGGGAGGGGCCACCTGCATGCTGCAGTGACGCTCCCTGCAAAACTTAGTGCTTTGCACCCTCTCTAGCTACGCCACTGGGTGAGAGATATAGGATGGGCAAAACACTTTTTTGTACGGCACAAGAGCAAACGTGGAATTTGCCTGTGGTGATGGCCACTCATTGCAATGGCTTTAAAATCAGATTAGACAAATGCAGTGACGTTGAGGGGTCTCGCCTGGGCTACTAGTCCCAGTGACTATTGCACTGTCTCAGGGCTTAGCAGCAGCATCTATGCCAGTTGCAGGAAGGCAAGAAGTCTGCCTTCCTCTCCTACCTGTGGGCTTCCCAGAGGCAGCTGATTGACCGCTGGGAGGGAACAGACAGCTGGATTAGATGGGCCACCATTGTCTGACCCAGCAGGGCTCTGAAGTGGGGCTCACATGCAGAAGTTCATGTTTAAAATAAAAAGAGAAACCAAACTTCAGCAGGGATTTCCATTGCAATATATATATTGTATATTTCCAGCTCACTGAATCTACAGCTTACTCACAATCGAAAGAAAGAGAGAGAGAGAGCGAGAGGGAGGAAGGAAAAATATTGAAAAGTTTTTCTACATGAGATTTGTTCCAGCTTGCTACCTGTTGCAGAGACTATGAAAGTTTGCTAGGAAGACTGAAAATTTTCCCTGATGCACTCTCTTTCTCTGTTCATCACTGCTTGTTGGGTTGTTTTTTTTCCCCCCTTATGGTGGTGGAAAAAAAGCAGATTGGAGAAGACGCTGACATCTGGCAAGCGGGTCCCTGGTAGACATTCCTGGCAGACTGGAAGAGCCCACCCTGTTGCTGGGCTCTTTTCGGAAAGATGGCATCTGAGTACACGTGGAAGGAAGAGCTTTGCATCGATCTGGCTGCCCTTGGTCGCTTGCCATAACTGGTAGGAATGTAAACAGCAGGAGAGGGGCTTGTTCTGTGACACCGAGATCTCTTCTCCACATCTCCCGTGCACCTTGTCTGGTGAACCAAGAACATTCAGCCTGCTGTACTGCAGGCTCCAACGCCCAGAGGTTTATGTACGGCAGGATATAGCCCAAGTCTGGCTCAGACACCCTGACTGGTTTCATGTACCACTGAAAACAAAAAAATGAGCAAGGGAGGGACTGTGTTATGTGTGCCCCACGCTTGAGATCTTTCCAAAACCAAATTTGCCAGTGGAACTCCCAAAGCCTGACTGCCCCAACTCAAAAATGTCATGGGAAGAACCCGCCTGGTTTGGAATTCCGACAGTTGTATAGCTGAGTTCTCGCAGACCCCTCCCCCATTGCGCTGCCACACCAAGATGGAATGTTTTACATTTGGCTTGCAAACTGCCCAGTTCTGATGCCTGAGGCTGGGGTATATGCACCCGGTGAACGTGCTGAAGCTTCTGAATTCACAGGATGAATGGATTCCACATAACCAGCCACACTTCAGTGGGCTCTTAGTCCTTTCACTCAGCAAAGCCAAAGAAGTCATGACCCAAGTCCAGAGGCCACAGGGTGTGATGCTTGGAAGGAGAATCTAATGAAACCTGTAGCGTTGCACCTCACCTTCCTGGTCTTGCTGACAGGTGGAGGGTCCTGGTGTTGACACAGAATTCTGGTTTTGTTCTTGCAACACTAATTTGTGCAGACCGCCTGCCAGCAGAGCTCCTTCCTTTGCTCTGCTTGACACATCTGTTCCCATTCCCCTGTATGCTTTGCCAGGACACTAGTACCACTGCACTTTTTTAAATAGTCAGTGTCCTTAAATCTGATACTCAGATTTAATCCGACAGGACACTTGGACCAGGGAAACATATTACTGGTGGTCTTCTAGGTCTGGCTGAGTCTGTCTCGAGGTCTCAGTCCTCTCTCTCTCTCCAAGTGTGATGAGGTGAAACGACAACTCAGTGTTGCTGGCCTTCTGCGCAGTCCTGCTGCTGGGTGGTGCAGTTTAGCCCACGTCCAGTGCACCCCAAACTCCAGGTCACGCCTACTGGAGAGTTCCGTATGAAAGTCACACCGCCCCTGAGTTAGGATTGTGATTTTGTATGCCAGGGTCAAAGCTTTGCTATGCGGCTGTACACAGACAGGCGGAGCTGTGTGAGCTCCCAGTGACGGAACAAGTTGCCAGCAGCTCTAACTCTGGGGACATCTTCACAACAGATACAAGAACAAGTCTGGGTCTGGGGCCTCAGCAGCCCAGCGCATGTTGATCTGGATGGGATGGAAAGAACTGATTTATCTTGGCCTAGGTTGATGGTGCGCCCGGCATTCGAGACTGGCCCGACTGCCAAGCCCTGATGGCTGGTGGCATCTGCAGGGCAGCGCATGGTTTCCGTTCACTGGTCTCGGCTGCAGTTTGAACCGACTTCCGTACAGATTGTCTGCTCTGGCAAGCAGCACGTCATCTTCTCCAGGAGCCAATTTATCTTTGCATATTTGCTGATGAGATCAGGCTTTCTTGCTCGCTTGCTCTCCTTACCACCTTCACCCATGCTCTGCACCCCACCCCACCCCACCCCAACACTTTCCCTTAAGGTCTTCTTCTTCCCCTGAACATGACACCGCTGTGCCCCCACCCCACCACACCCCACTGCTTTCCGACTCCAAAATAAATGCAGCGTGAGTTTCTCCGGCCTGGAGTTGAAATTAATAAATACATCCAGTCAATTTTTAAAAAGCCCGAGGAAGTATCTTCTGTGAGCTGTTTGTTCATAAAATAAATACATTAAATAACAAGGATTCCCCTTTTCTTTCTTTCCAGGAGTCCCAAGTTTCTGGCTGAAGTTTGTTCCTTTGCTCTGTGCAGCTCACCCCAAACCCCCTCCCCCACCCCACAGGATCCTCCCCACCTTTTCTTGGTACAAACTTGGATTAAATAAAAAACAAGCTCAGTCCATCATGCCTCCCTCCGACTCAAGCAGCCAGATCGCCAGGGTCTTTTTGGGCACACCTCGAGATGTTCCTTCACCCATCCCAGGAGTCCTTTTTCTCATTTTCATTAAGAGTTTTGCCTTCGTCTCCTGCTTAGGGACTTCATAACAGCACCTGGGGACTACTGTGGGAACCAGGATGCTGGACTAGATGGGCCTTTGGCTGGCTTCTCTTCTGGCCTTCTGCACCCTCCCCATAATTCTCCATTGCAACGGATGACTTGGCGTTTCCTCCCCATGTGGGTCCTACTCATGGATTTCCTGATTCCCAGGTGGCAAGCTCAGAGCAGCTACCAGGTCCTCAGCGGTGGGACGAATCCAGCATCTCCAGAGACACAAGGAGGCCACTCTGGATGAGACTGAAAAGGAACAGAGACTGGTGCTGGTGGAGAAATTAAGTTGGGCATGCCTGGGGTGGGGAGACCGGGCTGGAGGGCTGGCCCCCCCCCAACGTGCTCCGGCCACCGAGCGCTTGGAGCTCAAAACCCGGCACTCTCGGAGCTGCTGCGGCTGTTGTAGCTGGGGCTGCGGCTTTGGCTGCACGTCCGGCTGCGGCTGCTGCTGTAGCTGTCGTAACTGCGACTGCGGCTGCGGCTGTAGGAGTAGCTGCTAAGCGAGCTGGAAGAGGACGGGCTGGGCCGGTAGTAGGGGATCGGACGTTTGCGGGCACTGGAAGCAAGAGAGAAACGGCATGAGCATTCAGGAGCAACCACGTGGCCCACACTGGATTTGGTTTCAGGGGCGCCAACTTTCAGCACTGAGGTCCATTTTGGTCTTAAAAGCCCATTCCTGGGTTCAGAGGCATCTTGTTGCTCCTTAACTTTAAGGGAGTGTCTACCCCTTGAGCAATGGCATAGCTAAAGGGGGTGCAAAGCACTAAGTTCCGCAGGGAGCTTCACTGCGACGTGCAAGTAGCCTCTTCTGAGCCATTCCAGGCACGCGGAGCGCAAAACAGAGCCACCGGCCTCAAATTTTCTCTGACATTTGCCTTCGTTTTGATAGCTCTGAAGGGGGGGAGGGGTCGTTTGCACGCCACGGTGAGGTCTCCAGCAAAACTTAATGCTCTGCACCCCCTCTAGCTATGCCACTGCCTCCGATCCACTCTTTTGTGCAATTCTGGACTTTGCTTGAATTAACTGGATGTGAGTCACCAGCAATGAGGAGTTACAACATTCAAGATGGAGAGGACCACTTTGAGGCCTCTTCGTTCACATCCTGCCAAACGTCCATTTTCCAGGAGTGCCCGTCGTAACCTGCTCATACTGAGCGCCTCTCCCCGTTGCTTGCAACTTCCCAAATGCAGCCATGTTCCTCAGTGCTGAAGGTGCTGCCTCCCCCTGGGATCGTTAGTCCTGGATTAGCCAGCTAAAACAACAGAGTGTGAAAGAGTTAATATGACGCTTGTGTTTGGCTTGAGCGCTGGGGAGTTAAAGCTGCAGGAAAACAGAAGTTAGGGGTTAGTTAGAGAGCAGGCTGTGCCCTCCAGGCAGCTCCCCACCCGACTCCGGTGCTGCTTCCCACAGAAATGCACCCTTTTCTCAAAAGAGAGCGAGAGCTCCTTTTGGCTGGTTACATGGTCCAGTCAATCAGGAACCAGGAAGTCCAGAGAGATGGCATCATGGGGTCACACAGCCAATCAGGGCGGACTACACGACAACATCGCACACCCAAATCAGTGGGTTTGCTTGGACAATGCCATTCACAGGCCCCACCCACCCACCACACAATGAGGGGTCTGAATGCCCACACTCTTCCTCCCCCTTTTGGAGACTGTAGTGTCCTGCTCTGCCTTGCTGCCCAATGGACCTGTCCGAACCACCTTTCTCCGCTCGACGGTAGTGTCTTAATTACATCAGAAGGGTGGTTCCGATGGCCTGTTCCACACGCATGACCATAGAACAGCAGGCCAGAAGGCAGGGAGGTCACATGCGGCTTGGTTGTACACGTCCCCCTCATGGGACTGGACAGACTGACTGGGCATGATGGTCTGAGCCAGCTCCGTGCTGCCTGGCTTCATTCTGAATGGGAAAACATTTTTTGTTGCATGTTGTGTGTCCTCCATTATTAGAGAAATGGGGGGGGGAGTGTCTTCATAGAGAGGATTTTCTTATGAAATGAGCTGGCTTTCCCACGGATCCTTCCACCCCTCACGCCTGCATCTAGCTGTTTGATGTTTGAACATCCTGATGTTGGGACAATCAACGTGCAGCCACCCCCTGCAGAGGGTAGGAGAAGGAGATGTGTGCCAGCGCATGGTGAAGATTTGGGAGAGGTGAAGCCCACTGGGAAGGCATTGCCCAGCCTTCTCAACGCCCCTCCAAATGCACTGACCACCCCAACCTCTGGCTCTGATGTCGTGGAGCAAATTGTTAGTGAGACCGACAGAGAAAGGGAAAGCGAGAGGAATGGCGGAGACGCCGCTTAGCTCTACAAGGCCTCACAGAGCGCCGGATTCAAGGAGACACAGCAGAGTCTTGATGGAAGGGAAGGTTACCATGGTAACCCGGCCCTGCAGCTATGGGCTCCGCTTGATGCTTCTCCGGGAGGAACCTTGAGATGGGATGGAAAAGGAGAGGTTTGCATCATTAATGACGGAGGAGGAGGACGAAGATTATGAAGAGGAGGCAAGGGGTGCGCCAAACTGGGCAGGAACTCATATGCTCAACAACAGTTGTAGGTCCACATTGCGCTCTAACTGGAGCAGAGTTTTCTCACCAGCTGGAGAGGACATCTTTTCCATGTGCAGGCCATGGCTCTCGAACGCAGGCTTCCAGCCCTAGAGTAACCTCATAGCAGACCATGTATCTCAGGACTGCCTTGGCGATGCACTTGAAACAGCCACCCCTACATACCAATCTCAACGTCTAGCCTACCTCACAGGCTTACTGTGTAGATAAGGGGGGGGGGGGAGAAATTCCATGTACATTATCTTGGGCAACTCAGAGGACGAGCAGGAGATAAAGTTAGGTGCATAAGAGATTGCACAAAAGAAAGGAGGAATGGCTCCGAAGGGGGGAGGAGGGGCCGCTTTCACCCTGCGGTGAGGTTCTCTGCCAAACTTAGTGCTCTGCACCCCCTCTAGCTATGCCACTGCATACCCTAAACCCCAAATATAAGCATTGACTTCCAAGGCCTGTCCAAATCTGGAAGCCCTTCTTTTTTTCAGCCTTCAAAATCAGGTTGCCAGGCTGGCTGCATGTAAAAACTGCAGATTTCTGAGGCAAGGTGCGGTGATGCTGACTTTGAAAAATGAGGAGATCCCTCCCTGGTGCCGGGGAGAGCCGAGGGAGAAAAGTGCAGAATTCAGCAGTGGCCCAAAATGGCCTGAGACGAACCTTCGTTGTCCACCCTCTTGAGAAACAGCAACAAGTTCACAAAAGAGGGTCCTTTGGGCTCCTCATTGTGAGATCATTTTCTGTGGGGCTAAAAGGCAGTGGAGACCCTCACGTTTACCTTGTAATTCTTCTGGGTTCCATGAAACTGGGAGAGTCGCGTCTTCTCTTCCGGATAGGGGAGTAGCTCCGGGAGCGACGCCGGGCCCGGTTTGGCTCCGTGTCACTGTGACGTGTTCGTAGCTCGTTGTCTTTCTCTCTAGAGGAAGAGACAACCAAACAGCAGGCTTTTAGTTGCACGTCCGCGTGCACGCGAGGGATCAAGCTGGCAGATCAAGAGGTCAAGCTCTACACGGTGGTAATGGCGTCATCGCAGGTTTAGATCCTCCATCAATAGCACCCTTGTGTGCGTCTGATCCAGATCAGCCCCACCCCACATGCTGTTTCCCAAGAAGTGGCGCCCCCTGTTCACCCATTGACTGTATGGACTCCGCACCACCTGGGTGATCTCTTCTGGGGTTCCAGCACCATTTGGGGGGGGGGACACGATGGCATCCACCGCCCTCTCCAGGTTCCTGACCTGCTCCTGGAAGCACAAGTGGCCCCTCACTGCAGGGTTGGCAGTTTTAGACTCCTGGGAAGGGAGAGATGGTGCTGGCAGTATTACTGCCTGCTGCGTCCCTAGTGGGAAGGACTCGGCGAAGGGGCTGGAAAGGATAAAGCAGTGAGGCCAGGAGAATGGAGAACGCTGAGAGGAAAACAGGAACGGGAGCTGGAGCAGGAGGAGTGAAGGGGGCAAACAGGGAGGGGGAAGAGGCAAGGGCTGCTTGAGCAGAGGTGATGGGTGGCTGGGAGGAGGAACACCCCAGGAGGGGAGTGGCACACAAAGCCACACAAAGAGGAAAGAAAGCATCTTGGGGACAAAAGAGGCAATGCTGACCCAGCTGGGGAAAGGTGAGGCAGGACAGAATCAGCCTTCCAGGAGACCTGCTGGGCACACAGGCAAGGACAAATCCCCCACAGTGAACCTCCTTTTTCCAGACTGGGTACTAAGGTTGCAGCCTGGGCCCTGCGCAAGTGCACCCCTCTGTTTGCAAGAAATGCTGGGGCAGTCTCTCTCTCTCTCTCTCTCTGTCCCCTGAGTAGAAGTACCTTCCAGATTTACTGAGCAATGAGGCAGCAGGGATGACAGCTACACACACTGGGAAGAGAACGCTGGAAGGGTGGGACCAGACACAGTGGAGCTCCTCTCCGAAAAAGGGGTGCTTCCGAACTCCTCCTCGGCTGGGTTTGGAGTTTGGAAATTCAATTTTCCAAACCTGCTGAGACCAAGGCCAAGTTCCAAGACCAGCTAAGCTCTTTTCTACATCAGGAATCCTTCATTGCTCCTGAAACAAAACACTTCCACATTTTGTAAGGAGGGACGCACAGGAACTGTTCAATCCGCTCTCACATACTCAGTACTTGTGTCTTTTTTCTTCTACTACATTAGCAGCACCATGTCCTTGTGGAAAGATCTGATGATGCTGAGGAGCCTGGACATGATGTTGCTAATGTAGTAGAAGAAGAAAAAAGAGACATAAATACTAAGTATGTGACAAACGCATTGGTATGAGTATGAGGCAAAGAAGGAAGGCCCACAGCCAGGGAGACAGACCAGGGACAGACTGCACTTGCTCCCGGTGTGGAAGGGATTGTCACTCCCGAATTGGCCTTGTCAGCCACACTAGACGCTGTTCCAGAACCACCATTCAGAGCGCGATACCAGAGTCTTTCGAGACTGAAGGTTGTCAACATTAGCAACATTCATTGATTAACCACCACTGAAGAACGAGGTGATCGTACACATTAAGTGCACAAAAGTCCTTTTTGTGTAGTGTTTGATCCACTGATGTGCATCAGGAATACACCACAACCGTGGGGGACCGGACAGGACCTGGATGAAATCAAACGTGTGATTGGTCATTAGGGACGTGCCACCGTTTCTCTACTTGCCCAGAAAGCGCTGGCTGAGTTTTCTATGGCTCATCCTAGTTGGGGGGGGGGGAAGTCAGGGACATCACAACGAATACCTTATCTTTGGAGTGAGTGTTAGACGCTCCTAAAGATCATTTCTGGGCCCCGGCCTGCTGAACTAGCTAACAGGACCAGCTTGAGGGCAACTTGACCAATTTGCTCAAACTGGGCTTGGCGCTTGGAGGGGCCTTGCGCTAAGGCAGCAAGTGGAACACCCACAGCCCCAGCTGGCACCTCACTCTAGAGCTGATGCTGCCAAGACGACACAAGGAGAGTGCGGTGAGCGGAGCACTGCTGCTGGACAACCCTCCCACCCATCCCTGGGTCCGATAGGCTTGAAACCAGCCCCTCCAGGCAGTTGGGAAGGATGCTACTGCTGGCTGCTTCACCGCCGCAGCTCTTCCTGGTGAGTAGGGGGGTCGCACGGGGGCAGGGTGCTCAGCAAAAATGTTTTCTATTGGGCCCCACAGCTCCGAAGGCTGGCCCTTCTGGCAAACCAGCCATCTGCGTCACGCTCCCCCAACCCACAGCAGGACCCTGTCTTTGCCGGGCTGCAGACGGATTAAACTACTTGCAGTCTGAGGACCAGCAAGCGCTGTGGGCGCCTCACCTGCTGCCTGTGTTCTTCTTTTGCGACCCTGACCGGGTCCTGCTGCGCGCTGATCTCTTCTCCCTGGATCGGGACCGGGATTTGGATGGCGACCGGCTGGAACTCCAAGAGCTGCTGCGCGAGAGGCTCTTCCTGCGCTCCGGGTTGTGCCTGGAGTGTCTGGTCAGGGCCGGGGAGGAGCTGCGCGGCCTTCTGTGGTGGTGCCTCTCCTTTGCCCTGCAAGGTGCAGTGGGTCAAGATTAGGGGCGCTGGGCCTCCTGAGCTGGGCCTCCTGAGGCCTATGCAGTCTTTCTTGGGAGTAAGCCCACTGTACCCCATGGGGCTGACTTCTGATTAGACAGGCTGTAAGGAAATTAGTACTGCTGGATGAAACCTCCAAGAGCCACCGAGTCCAGCCTCCTGTTTCCAGCAGTGCCTCTGGAAAATGCCCAGTCCGAACATGAAGACCATCTCTGCTGTTGCCCCCCCCCCATCATCAGGGTCAGCAATCGGTGAACAGAACCTCCAATAATCCAATGGTCTAATCCCACTTTGAGAAGCCTGAGACCAGCCCTGCTGGGATGGGCAACAGGGTTCCCAGCTCCATCACCCTTTTCCAAAGGGGGCCAATTAGATGCGTTCCCTGTCACCCCGCTGTTCCTCCCCAGTCTACCTAGTCAGCCTGTGAACTTGGGGGTGCCATTTAGTTGCCACAGCAGTTGACAGGCTTATTCTGCAAGCAGGTGTGCAATGGAACATGTGGGCAGTGGGTTCACAGCCTGGCATGCAGCTCATTCTGCAAGAGTTCCTGAACACCTGAAGGGTGGGCTAGCCGCAAGGCTGAAGCCAGGTTAGATGGGAGGCTCTGTGTTGAGAAGGAGTCATCTCCACACCTCCTAGGAATGACATTGCCTTCTGTGAAGTCTGCCAGGCTCCGGACTATCTACATGGACTGGCAGCAGCTCTCTGAGGGCTCAGGCACAGAGGGGTCTTTCCCCACCCTGGCAGGAGATGCTGCTCTGCTGGGGATTGAACCAGGGACATCAGTACTCAAAGGAAGTGGCCCACCACTGAGACCCAGCCTTTCACACTCCCATCACATTGGGTCCTTACGTTTTGAGGTGCACCCCGTGGTTCTTCTCGGCCCCAGAGGCCGCGTGGTATGGGTGTGAGCTGGTGGATCCCTCTGAGTCGCTGCTGTAGCCCGTGTGGCTGACTGAGCGTGGAGAGTCTTTGTGGGCAGAGGCCTTTGCCCAGCCACGCCCTTTGTGCTTGTGCATGGATGTGGATCTGGCGTGGCGCCTGCGGACATGCTTGTCTCCTCCCGAGCACCTGCCCAGCGATGAGGACCGCCGGGGGGCCTTGGGGCCGTGCCTGGCTCCCCGGCCATCTTTAGAGTGGGGCGAAGGGGCTTCGGCCTTGATGTGGACCCTGGTCACGGGCGATGCTGAATCTAGCCGCTGGGGGAAAGAAAGAACAAGGAGGGAGAGGAGGAGAGAAGAAAACAGAAAGAAGGAGAGGAGAAGTTTTCAAAAGACACCCCTTCCTCCAGCGAGGAAAGCTGCAAGTCACAACGGCACAATGATTGAATAAGGCAAGCTACACAGATCTACTCTGCACCTCGCGCCCCTCTTCAACCTCTCGACCTTAAACAACGCAGGTCATGCAACTTTCTGGCATGCAGAACAGAAAAGAAAAAACCAAAACCAAAATGGAAACGGGGAAGGAGAGTTCAAACAGGAAACCAACTTAAAAAAAAAACCACAGAGGGAAAATTAAAGTCTATGGTATTTTTTTTTAAATACCCGTATGATACTTAAATTAAAACTGGACAACAAATGAAAGAGAAAAGGGGAGGGGGTCTCGATGGGCAGGGGCGTTGTTGTGGAATGGAAGAGGGATCTGAAAGGAGGGTTGGGGGGAGGTGGGGATCTTGGGGGAGAGCGGATCCAGGAATGGAAAAGGCTGGGCAGGTGGCGGGTGGCAATGAGGAGGTGGGGGGCGGGGGGAGAATGTGGGCTGGGACAGAGGAGAACTGAAATCTGAAGTAAAAACAAAACTCCACAAATGTCATCAGTACTGAAAAAAATAAATGTCTCTGAACTCTTCCTGGGTTTCCAACTTGTGCAGAGTCTCCATCACCTTCTACTCTCTTTTTCTTTTCATTTCATCTTATTTCTTTTTTTGTTAAATTGCCATATTTTTTTTTTTTAAGTCCCTCCTGGTTAACATCCACTTACCAAGAAAGTGGCATTTCCTCCTTTAGTAGGTAAGGTATGAAGAGAAGGGAAAAGCGGGGCAATGTAAGTTCATCGTTAGATTGACAAAAATGCAAGAGAGAGAGAGATAGAGAGAGAGAGAAAGAAAGAGTAAGAGAAAGAGAGAGAGAGAGAGAGAGAGAGAAAGAGAGAGAAATAAAAAAACGAAACCACCCTTGTCTCCTAGGGCCTGGCAATGAACAACAGGGAGAAGGAGAGAGAGAGATGGAGAGAGAGAGAGAGAGACGGGCGTCCTCTCTCCAAGCAGGTCTGCCAACCCATCAGGATGCAAACACATAAAGGGAGGACCCCTAAAGGGCCTTTCAAGGTCTGATGGAGTCTGATGGAGGAGGTGGGTGCACTAGCCCTCCAACTGCCCAAACAATCTCATCATCCAGTTCTGGAGTCTGGAAAGCCAGTAGCCTCCACATTCTTCCAAAGACCCACCAACTCTGCGACGCTCCACCCATTGCCAGTTGGGTGTTGCCTTGGCCCCTCCCCCAAATTGGAAGGTCCTGGACTGTCACTGAGCCCAGAAGACTCTGCTTCACCACTGCTCTTAAGCAACCGGATACCTCCAGGTGCAGCCCCTGACCCACCAGGTCACCTGCTCAACCTCCACTTCCCCTCTCTCCGCTCCGTAGCCTCACCCAAGGGACCCAAGTGACTGAAGTTGAATTGGGCAATCCTTGGAGAATATTGGGAGGTTGGTATGAAAACCAGTAGCATTCTTCCCTTCCTCTTATCCCAATCCAAATTCCCTAGCTGTGAACGGTCTGCAGGAGACGCCCACCAGAGAATAAGATGATCTATCGATGGACTTGTTTTCATGATGCAGAAGAGCATTGACGTGGATCTTGTGCTACCTCAGCAGTCAAGACCCTCACTATAGGAGAAACATCAGGGCACTGGCAGCAGAAGGAACAATCACCATATCTACACTACAAACTCATATTGGCTTAATATAGTGTAAGTACAGCAGCTTCCCCCAAAGCGTTCTGGAAGCTGGAAGCGTTCTGCTGACCTATGCTGGATTCTTTGCCAGAGATCCCTCTCTGGACAGAACAGGCAGTTCCCAAGACCTTTGGGGAGAGGCAATGACTGCTAAATGAGGCCTGAAACAAAATTAGGTACTCTTTCAGGTTGCAGGTGGGAGATGCTATTTTGTAAGGTGCTCCTCTGTGAAAAGTAAGTTTAAAAAAAAAAAACCTCTTATGGCAAGGAAGAAAGATTGTGTCCTAGATTTCCACTTGAATGGAGTGTTTTGTTGGTGTAAAATGTAGAGCCCCCACCTACAGCTTGGAGGCAACTCATCCAACCACTTCTACCTGCGGCCTACCACCTCCTTCTGTGGCAAGTGTAGACTAGGCCTGAGAGCACCTGAAGTGTAGATCTCCCCCACTCCGGGATGAATGTGCATCCACAGCACAGTTTAATAGCAAAAGTATTCCATGCAGGATTGACAGCAATCAGGCTGGAGACCCCCCCTCACTTTTTGAAAAAAAAGAACTATAAAACACCCAAACACTGGCATTGCGGGGTCTCTGTGTGTGTGTGTGTGTGTGTGTGTGTGTGTGTGTGCGTGCGTGCAAACCACTAAGTTTTGCAGGAAGCCTTATCCTGGCATGCAAGCAGCTTCTCCCCCTCTCCTTTGGAGCCATTCCAGGCAGGGGCCACTCAGCTATGGCCCCTTCCCACAGACACAGTCAGTGCATTTTTAGGAAGCCTTTCTCTTTCTCTTAGGACATTTTTGTGATTCCAAAATGAAATTGTTTGCAAAGTAGTGGAAGCAGGGAGTTAGAGATGATCTCAGAACCACCCAGCTGTGACTCATCATCAGAGGAGATGATGCTCCAATGACTCCTTGATGATTTCCACAACGGCAGTGAGCCAATGGGGTCCAGTCTGCCCTGTGGGCAGAATCCTCCCCTAGGATTCCCCCCTCATGAATGATCTTGGCCATTGATGCTTGAGCCAAATGGATTTGATAAAATGCAGAGAGAGATCGAGAGAGATCACTGTTTCTCTCTCTGTATAATTCTACAGCTGTCTGAGGGCCATCCAATGAAAGCTTTACTGTCAGTCACAGTCAGTCTTCTCACATTGCAGAATGAGCTTATGGAACTCACTGCTGCAAGTGTTAGCAATGGCCACTGGCTCACAGGGTTTTAGGAAGTGATTAGAAAGTGAATACAGTGGAATTTACTTCCAGCCATAGAGAGGATACCACTGTTCAGTGTGGAAAATCAACAAACATATCACAATTCAATTTCCATAATTTATACCCAGTGTAAAAGTTAAATGTTCTTAACAAGGGGTTTTGCAACAGTGCTTTTAGATCCACTATATTTTTCCTTTTTGGGGGCAGGGGAAAACTCACTCTTTCTTTCATACTTTCAGCCATCTGTCTTTCCCTTGTGATGCCCAATAGTTAACAGACACACGGAACTGTACACCTCCAATATTTCACAGGTGAACCCAGGAATATGGTGTGGTTGTAACACCCTGATTGACACACCCAGGGGTCGCTGCCTATACTTCCCTCCTTGGTTCAGCATTGCTAAAGACTCTGTCTGCTGTAGGTGGCTGTAGCTGGGGTGGAGGGATGAAGCTTAAAAACGGATCTCTCCGGCCACCATATGAAACATTGCAGGCCAAACTCCACCAAGTCTCATTGTTCATGCATATCTATTTCCATCCATGCATACTAGAAAAGATCCCCCCCCAGCACCTGTCATATTCAATAATTTAACTTCCCGTGAACAGCAACACCAGTTTTAGTAGGTGTCCACCCCCAAAGGGAAATTGGGACTGTGATTTGCTTGCCAGGTTCCAGAAAATATAGACAAAAATCTGGACTGTGGAAAGAGTGAGCACGGTTGAAAAAGGTAGAACCGCAGCCTCAGGGATGGACTGGGATGTCTGCTGCAGGCTGAGCAGGTGGGGGGCACCTCCCTTCCCCCTGAATTTTCCTGCCCCTCCCAGGAACCCAACAAAATGCACAGCACCTGAATTCTATCAGCCCACACAAAATGTACCCAAACTGTTTCAATCTCAAGATTTGCCTTCAAATTGCACAAGCTGCAATTTAAAAAAAAAAATTTTTTCTCTCGGCCTGGACCACGGACCACAGTTTGGTAGGTGTAAAAATTTCTGTTACTCCACCCTGTGACAGCCCAAGGGGGGCTTGGCCAGGCCTGCTTAGTGGCCAGTCACCCATTCACAGCATGCCCAACTACGTCTGAAGAGAGTTAGCAATCTTTCTAGAGATACATATACCTACCAGCGAGACACCCTATGGAGGCTTCAGCATGAATGAGAAAACAAAAGCAAATCAGTACTTTGGTCTAAAATGTTAACATTCCCACCACCAAGCTAACTAACGACATGATCACCAGGGTCTCGGGCAGTGAGAAACCTTAAACTAGAGCCCCTTTAAACTACAGGTACTGTTTGGCATTGTGGGGCGGTAGTGAAAGGGGGTCTGATTCACACTGGGGAGGCACAGGGTGCAGGGAGGGTCGGCTCTGGGGTCCTACATGCAGTGCATGCACCCCCACTTTCCTACTGGTGTCATTGACTCCAACATTCCTTCCCTTGGGAAGACATGACCAGGGACCAGGATGCGACATCTGGGCTGCCCAGGAAAGTCGGGAGTGGAGGGAGCCTGTGTTTCCTGCAGCGAGGGCTTTAGAAGCCTTGGCCAATGAGCAGGCAAGGTGGCTGAAGAGCAGGAGGTTGAGGGCTTTTGGCTATCTCCTGCTGAGAGGGAAGGTCAACACGCCAGCCCTGTGAGGTTGCTCCCAGGAGGAAAAGAACCAGGTGAGTGCCAATCCCCTTCCCTCCCACCCAACCACAGGCCACTCTGAGACCACTTCTGGAACTCAGGTTGAACTGTTGCGCCAATTCCGTCTGCTCCTAGCTGTGACCCTGGCTCCCAGAGAGGACCTTGAGGACCCAGAGGGGATGGGTCCCATGGATCCCAAATTGTCAGGGATACACAAGAACAACAAAGAATGCTGGGGGCCATGGTGATCGTTTTAAGACTGGACTCACCGTGCTCCCAAGGATTCATTTGAATTATAGTTGTGTAATAAGGTAAGCGGAGACCAAAACATCTCAGTGAAAATTTCAGAAACGGCCTCTGGTCATTTGCTTGTTTCCCTTTATGGTTTGAGTGGTTGACAGCAGGGCAGCAGAGAGGGCCTCATCTGTGCCAGGAGGGGCACAGGGAAGTGATGGCCAGCTGTCCTGGGCACCCTGGGAGGAGCACCGAAGGCCTCCCTGAACCCTGCGTCCCCCCAGGCTGGAACTCACCCTTCTTCATCACTGACCTCCCGCTCTGATAAGTAGAATGAGGCAGGATTGTAGGGAAAGTCCAGTCTGTACCTGGAAGGACATGGCTAGATCTACTGTGCCCCCAAAAGGGTGCACGAAGTTCATAAACTTCCTGGGGTGCTAGAAACAGAGCTATGCTGAGGATTGGGGGCCTCGTGGATACCTCGGGTCATTTGGGTCATTTTTGGCTCTGTTTTGCAGTCTGAAGGTTGACATGAGTCTCCGTTATCTGGGCCCTGAAAGCACCCAGGATTCTTGGACTTCAGCCCAAACTCCAGGACCAAGAAGATGTTTAACCCCACAGGTCATGCCAACTAGATACTTGGATGAATGCCTGCCTCACCTGGAAGAGGGACTTGCCTTGGTCTCAGTCAAAAATGGGACAAAATGGCAGAAAAGCACAATAAGGGGGATGGTCTTTGGGGTCTGTTATGGGGAAAACTTGAAACTCTGGGTGGCCAGTTTCCCCTATCACTCTACAGCGAGGGAAAACATGCTACGGAGAAGACCACATGCAAAGCTGTAGACAACACTCAAAGAATTCTTGTCGAGAGCCAATCGTGAGTTGGGCAGAGACCTGGTTTTCAGTGATTTCCTTAGAAAATGGAGCGATCATGTGGGCTGATATAATGCATCTAAATGGACACGACTCCCCTGAGTGGGCTTTTCAGAAGTCAGGATTTTAAACTTGAATTGCCCAGTCTTGTTGTACGAGTGAATCTTAGCTGTGGGAAGTTTTCTTTTAGGTCTGCCTTACTCTAGTGTAGCATTTTACATCTCTGCTCCTAGTAATTTCATTATTTTAGGTGTCTTATTTTAGTCCTTTGATAATGCCCTACATTAGTGGCATAGCTGGAGGGAGGGAGATTTTGCAGGGAACCCCACCGCAGTGTGAAAACGGTTCCTCCCCTCACCTTCAGAGTCATTCTGGGGGGTGGAAGCAAGATGGAGGTGTATACCTGTCTTGCTCCCACCGCCCAGAATGGCTCCAAAGGGGGAGGCCACTTGAACACCGCTGTGAGGCTCCCCGCCCCTCCATCTACGCTACAGCCCTACATATTCAAGGGCAAAACATCAGGAAGGGCTAAGTCTGTTGAATGTGGTCCAAAATCCCACAGGAACTCTCTATGTATTCAAGCTGAAATTGCTTGGAATCCCATCAGAATATGGGAAAATAGGGATTTGCTCATGCCAATCAATAGGACAAAAATCAAACCCTTTTCAGGTGCTCATTAAAGTATAATAAATGCACATGAGGGGGAACAGGCTCCACCTCTAGCAACACACAAGCAGTAGAACATCTGTAGCAGGAGGTCCCACCCCAACCACTTTACATCAGAGGCATCCTACAGATGTTTTAGTGAACATGGTCAGGAGCACAGTCTACCATTGCTCTGCTGTCTTCCCTGACCTGACTATATTCCCATGAGTCAATGCTCTGGCCATTTCTTCTCCAAGTGCTGGTCAAATATGCTGCATCTCTGCATGACGGCAGGGCTAATCCAATTATACTTGATGCAGGCACCAAACCAATGACTCCCCAGAAGAGAAGGAGGCCAAGCCAGAGCAAGGACTCTTGGAGAAGTGCAGTGGATAGTTTCTCTTAAGTCAGTAGACAGAAAAGATCAAGAAGAAGGACCTCAGCAGAGGCGGACTGGAAGGAGAGCACTGACTCATACAGAGACGTTGAGGAGCTTCCTCTGTGGATGGGCACTTTTACAGCTTGCTTATTTAGATCCTTTGTCTTTTATTGTCCACTAGCAATTATCTTGGGGCCCTTGGGAGGGAAACCCTGCTTCGGTTTATGGAGCCCCTTGAAAGTCTCCTCCAGTGTTTTGCCTGAATAGGAGTCTTCAGGGGAGTCCCAGATCTTGGTGTAAGCAAAACTTGATGGTGAATTCCGTGGGGAGAGGGAGGGGCTCTCCTGGCTGGGAGATCTCTTATGCTAAAACCCCTTCCTGTTTCCCTTGACATTCCTTGGCTCTTTGGCCCAACCACAATCCCTCAAATCAATATCTTTCAAGAAATATTCAGTGACAACTCTGGCTGAAATAATTTTTTCCACACCTTCAGTAAAATGAGTACAGTAACTATCAAACCCACACCAAACCAAAGTGGGAGTTTTAATCAAATGGACAGTCCTTTGCTGAATTATTCTCCATCGGTTATAATTAAGGGGGCTTGTTTCATTAGCCAGTGACATTAAAAGATAAGAATACTAAAACCACACAGAGGAAAAAAATCAAATCAGCTAGACATAACCGTACCATTTATGGAAACAAACACGAAATCAAGGAGCTGGAAAAACACACAGAAATGCATTCTAACAACAGAACAAGGAAGTCTTTTGAAAAGAAAAAAAAATTACATGGGGGGAAAATAAAGAAGACTGAGAAGCATGACTTTGTAGCTAATTGTAAAAAAATTACAATAAAAATTGTACAGAGCCACCAAAAAGAGACAAGCGTCAGGAGAGAGAAAGAGGGAGAAAGAGAGAGAGAGAGAGAGAGAAAGAGCGAGAGAGATAGAAAGGTAGAAAAATAACATTTAATCAAACTACGGTGCTTTTCAACAGGCTGATCTGTAGAAGTGAACGTGCGTAGGGAGACAATACCTACCTTCTGTTTGGTCGGGAATGCAATAAAAAAAACAAAACAATAATCTCCACATTTGGAGGGCAGAATGGGAAAAAGACAATGACTCTTTAGTAATTTGCTTCAGACCCTTTTTGCTAATAAACTTTTTTTTTTTGCTTTGTGTTTCTTTTCAATTCAGTTTTGCCTTGGTCAATCGAGGCAGCCATTTTTTAAAAAAATAGATATATTTTCTTTTCACCAGTTGTCTAAATAGCGGCAGCCCTTGGAAAATAAAATAAAATTAAAAAAAAAAAACTTTCAATGTAACATTTAAAGTTTTTAAAGGAAAAAAGTCCCAAAGAGCATGCAAGAGAAGCAGCAGATGGAGGCAGAAAATGTCAAGATTGGAGGTTCTGTTTGTATTGGGATAGACTAGGAGTGGCCCCATCAAACGGGGGGGGAGTTGTATAGTGTGCACATGAGAGAGACACAGAAAGAGAGCGAAAGAGACAGAGAGAAAGAAGGTCAGAGAGAGAGAGAGAGAGAGAGAGAGAGAGAGAGAGAGAGAGAGAGAGAGAGAATAATAAAGGAAGCCAATTGGCATGAAAAGATGAAATGATAATTGAAATGGTTTAAAAGGGAAGTCAACTTGAGTTGCAAAACTATTTCAGGTTCCCCAGCAGGGAAAAAAAAGCTATATTTGTGTCTCAGTCTGATTCCCAAGGAGAATAGGATTGTCTTGGCGGTGAACCTCTTAAGGAAATCCCTCCACGCCTTCAAAATTTCAGCACATCAGTTGTACGTCCATCAGATGTGCCAATTTCCTATATGAAATACAGTATTCTATGATCCACAAGCTACCTGGGATCATGATGATCTCGGTCAGGCTCCTCCCTCCTAGTCCTAATGGCAGAAGCCTCTTCCACCCTATCCTGCAATTCCTTTGTCAAGTCCTAGGCTCTCCCCATCTCTCTCCTGCTTCATGCAGTCATATCATACAGGGGACAGGTGTATCAGTGGCTATTGATCATGACAGCTAAATGGAGCCTCCAAGGTTCAGAGGCAGTCTACCAGAAAATACTGCTGCGTAGCAATAGCAGGATTATTTGCCTTCATGGCCTGTTTATGGGCCTCCTAGCACAGAAAAAGGGGATGGACTAGATGGGCCTCACCTTTGGCCTTTTATGTTTTTCAGAGCCAAATAGTACCAT
This sequence comes from Tiliqua scincoides, assembly GCF_035046505.1. Taxonomy (NCBI): domain Eukaryota; kingdom Metazoa; phylum Chordata; class Lepidosauria; order Squamata; family Scincidae; genus Tiliqua; species Tiliqua scincoides. The sequence continues at coordinate 58,167,777 of NC_089828.1, forward strand.
CACTTGCCGCTGGGGAAGATGTGAGACTCAAGATCCATGTGGGTGCATGTAAGTGGCCCCTCCCCACTCACTGTTGGAGCCATTGGGGCAGTGATGGCAGGAGCTCACTTATCACGCTGCTCCCCCCCGCTACAGTATTTGGTGGAGCAAGTCCCACAGGCCTTCTTTAGCCATCCAGCACCCTGGATGCCAGAAGCCCACTCCCACAGCTGCTGAATCACATACACTTCCCCACGGACTGTCCCTGGAATGTGTGTAGCTTCATCTGTCTATTTAATCAATTAGAAGCCCCCCCCCCCCAATGCAATCCCAATCTGTTTATGTGTTCATACATCACAGCAGGTGTCATCTTTGTCATTCCCCATTTTCTCTCACTCAGGACAGAATACCTCTTCTGAAATGGCACTTAGCAAGAAATTTTTTAAAAATCTGCAGCTTAGCTGATCTCAGAGTTTTGTTCTGATTAATCAGCTGAACAATTCCAGTATCTCGGTTGTGCGATTATTTTATTACTTCTTTGAAAGAAATTTATTTTATTTTTCCCCCCTCGCCATTCCAACCTTCCACAAGTGAAATAATGGAACAGCAAAATGCAGTAATTCAGTCTGTAAAAGTCAGAATGTTCACAGCCAAACAGAAGTCTGTTTCCCCCCTTTCTTTAAAAAATCTGCACAGTTGTCTTCCCTTTTAAATGTGAAAACTAAACGGACAACAAAGTTCAACAGTTTGAAAGAATTAAAGAAAGATGCCTGTGCATTTCTTAAGTGGCTGAGAGCGTCCCACATTAAAACACATACAAAAAAAAAAAAACCAAAAAAGGAAGGAGAAATAAAATATAGATATTCTAAACCCACATGACAACAACAGAAAAGAAAAAAAAGAGAAAGATATAGTTTGCATTTCTGTACATTACAAAAGGTAAGAAGTTGGAAAGAAATTGGGGGGGGGGGTGTCCAAAAGGCATGTCCCATTGACCGTCGCCCACCACCCTTCTCCCTGCTTCTACCGAGCAAGAAATGGAATATATCATATTACCGCATTTCGAACGGGAGGCTAAAGAAAAACACAGATTGGAATTAAAAAAAAAATCTCTCATAGAAGAGCACTGGCCACAAGTGTTAACAAAAGGAAAGTCTGTTTTTTGTTTGTTTTTTTTTTAAAAAAATCTTGTCTTTGGGGAGGACAGAAGAAAACCGGGGAGAACAGCAGGATTCTTTTGTCATCTTTGGAACTGCAAAAGTTGTGGCTATTCAAACCAGAGTTTCCCCAAACTTCAGAAAACTGAGACACATTCTTTGCAGGCCTGAAAAGATGGAGTTTTAAGGCACCGAAGAGTAAGACACCTGCACTCAGAGAAGTTCGCCTCCTGGATTGGGTGTGAGTCACTGTTCTAGCGAGACTCCTCTGAGGGCAGGTAACCTTCCTGCGTCACTCATCAGAAGCGAGTGAATGGTCCAGCCACATGCAATACAGAGACAGGACGGAATCACCAGCCCAGGATCAAGGCTGGCTGGAAAAAGGCAAGCCCACAGCAGTGACTCATACAGAGACATGGGACCTGCCTTCCTCTGCAAAGGCGATCCTGCCACATCTCTGCATCAGGAGTGATTTAATGATCCAGTCCCATGGGATGCTAAGACGAAGCAGAATTATATGCCTACCACAGCGGAAGCTGATTGACCACACCAGAGCCTTGCATCAGGCAGAGACACAGTGGGCAACCTCAGTGCTGGGCTCGCAGGTTTAACTGTCATCATTTTACTGACTGACATATCATGGCACAGAAGCCTTCTTCTCCACCGTAAGGTTTGGCAAGCACTGGCTTGCAGCACACGCCTATGCATGTCTACCCAGAAGTAACTCCCATTGTGTTTAATGGGTCTTACTCCTAGGAAAGCATGTATAGAACTGCAGCTTGAACATTAAGTCATTAACACCATTTTTCTTTTCATCCCGGGGAAGATTTTACAAAAATGGAGATGGGGAGGGGGAGAAAAATTGCTGGGAGGGGGGTTGTGATATGGAAAAAGAAGGGGGGGAAACGCTATTAAGATAATAAGAAAAATAAAAATACAGATGTAGATTTTCAATAAGGAGATGGGGTGGGAGGTTACAACTGCAAAAGAAAAAGAAAAAAAAGAACAGAGAAGCTATGGAGAGGGGGGGCTCTAGTGACATCTTAGTGGTGACACATGCCATTCTGAGGGCACTGATTTTCCAGGCTATGAGGCCTTGGGAGGTGACCGGAGGACCAGGAGATGGGAAAAGGGTTCAAGAAGGCTGCCTGTATACAGAGAGAACGTCCAGGTTCCTCCAGGCCAACTGTCCCTAGTCTCAGGGCCCAAAGGATGGACTCCACGGCTCCCTAACCAATATGTAGACGGTCCCAGCTGCCTCTGGCTTGGTCTAGACAGGAAGCTAGGACAGGCAGGAAGTGCTCCCACCCTGCATTCCCACCATCCTATTCAAAGGCGTTAGAGGGCAATTTCAGCACAATTTCAGGGAGCAGAAAATGACATTTGGGGGCAGGAGTGAAGCTGAGCCCAAGCGGGGGCGACAGCACCCACACTTTTCGGGGGAGTGAAACAAGGTGAGTTGGGTGCAATTTGGGGGATATTTTGTCTGATAGCCCCCCACCATTAAACCAGACATAAGTTATTTCATGAGAACTTTTGACCTTGTACATAGCAACGTCTGCCTCAGTTGGGAGCTGTTTCAGGTCCTGAAACCCATCTCTCTCTCTCTCTCTCTCTCTCTCTCTCTCTCTCTCACACACACACACACACACACACACACTCACTCAGGGTCTCCAGAACCTGAAAGCTGCTCACCAGTGCTGGATAACTCCAGGCAGAACCAACCCCAACTCGAGCCTTGCTTAGCCACACTGCTAACTTACGGGGATTTTTTTTTAAAACTTGCATCCAACATCAGCAGACATCTGAACACTGCTGCCCCTTGAACTATGGGTCAGGTAATGAAATGTGGTGGAAAAGGTAGAAGGAAGCTTTTGCTAAACCTTTCATTCCCCCCCCCAACCCACCGTATTAAAGATGTTTGCTATGAGCATTTGAATGGCAAGAAATGGCCTCCCCCAAGTGCTGCTCTCTCCCCATGGATTCTGTATTTCCCTCTCTGCCTTGAGAATTCATCTGGAGTTGCCCAGATATTGCCAGCAAGTTTCCTCTTGGGCTGGGATGAGAGGCAGAGAGAAAGAGAGGGGGAGGGAGGGAGGACAGGCCAAGGAACGCCCACTCCCATCCCTGCCTCATTGCACAGATGCAGAACCATTATCATTGGTTCTGCCTTGACCAAAATGTCTAAAAAGTGGGTAGGGGGAGTGTGAGGAAGGGTCAGTTAGTTCCAGGAAGGAAGGTCTGGATAGGAGCGAACCATGGTAAGAACAGGAGCATCCATACCTCCTGCTGTTTCTCCGATTGGACACCGTGGCTGTGGCGGCCATTGTGGGTGCTTCCTTTGTGCCCGTTTTGATGAGGAGTGGCCGACCGACTGTGGCGGGTACAAGAGGAGGATGGGCTCCGGCTGGATCGGTGGCTGCTGGCCTTCTGGCCATCCTCTCTGTACTTGGGGCTGAGTCTGCAGAGGGCAGAGCAATGGGTGATGGATGCCCACCTTCCAGAAGACCATGTTCCTCTGGGACAAAGTGCCCTGTCTTGATCCCACCCCCTGGTTTGCAAGGCTCTGCCTCCACTCCACTATTGTCCAAGCTCCTACCCACACCTGCTTGCCCGAGAGGAGAGAGGTCTACCAATGGGTGTTGGCCATGATGTCCACATGGAACCTCCACATCCAGAGCCTGTCTATCTGGCTGGCCACTGGGAGAAATGAGAGGTTGGACTAGCTGGGCCTCAACTTTGGTCTGATCCAGCAGGCTCTCCTCATGTTCTGAATCTGCCCCTCCTAGCCGCATCCCCTCTCCCTACTAAGCCTCTTCCTGAACCCGAGGCCAAAGCAGGCGCAAGCGCACCCCACCTGCTGGTTGATTTGCAGTCACTGTAATCCGAGGAGAGAGAGGCACTCTGGGAGCTGCAGCTGCTGTGCCGGTGGGACCGACGGGTGGACGACCCGCTGTGCGACCTGGAGGAGAATGAGAAGTGGGGGCATTGAGGTGACTGGCCAGGCACCCGTGCCCAGGCAGCCTGGAACTGGGGAGGGGTGGGATCCTCCCATTAAATGACTTTGCAGCCACCTTCTGTCCAGGATTCTGACCCCTCTCCACCTGCAGGCTGTGCTCCCCTCCTGATCTTATGAATTAACTAGGAGGTTATCTGAATGGTCTATATCTTCTCTGAGGCATGTGGTGTAAGATGGGGAAACAGTGCAGGGGCAGAGGGATGCCCTGTTTAGCAGCTTCTGCCTAAATTATCCCCTGCCCCGCTGCTTCCTTTACAAAAAAGATGATTACATCCGGTTTGGTCCTGAACTTGAGCAGCCACCAGCTCCAGAAGCCCCATCCCAGGTCCCTCCCTCTCCAGCAGGTGGATGACGTCACTCCATATTTTTTTTTCCTAACCACCAATATCCTACTTCAGCATTGGGGCCCACCGGAGCTCAGGCTGCCCCTCCTGACTTGCGCTGCTGTTTGTCACAAAAGACCCACCAGACGCTCCCAGCGTGTTGAGCTGGCGATGGGAGCCTCACCTTTTTCGGTCTTTGTTTTTCTCTTTCCTTCTGCTCTTGGGACTTCTGGACCTATGAGACAGCAGAAAACTGAACACACAGAGAAGGAGAGAGAGAGGGCAGCACCAGCCTCATGAGTGTGGTGCATCTTCTAGAACCTTCTGGAACTTTCCAGAACATCTTCGCTGGAGTGGCCTCCCTTTCAGCTCAGTCCTAATTAAATGCCCCCCTCCACTGATGCAGACGTGACAATAGAGAATGCGCTGTATCCTTTGGAGGGGCTCCCCATTCCTCCCCCTCTCTGACCAAATTTTCCCACCCCCACCTTTTCCCGCTGCCACCGTTGGCTTACCTTTGCTGCTAGAGGTAGCCGGCAGTGGGCCTCTGGCACCAGTGCTGTTTGTGGCACCAGACTCAAAATGGCCACCGGTGGCACACCACACACATGGAAGGATTGGCTCACCCATCTGCTAGGTCTCAGGGTTTTCTCCAACTAGGGTTTGAACCTCCCACTCAGGTTTGCCAGGGATAAGACCAAAAACAACAGCACCTGGAGGTTCTGCAAAGGACTGGTGCTCCAACCTGGCCATTTTCGGAGCGCACGCAGATGTTATATTTCCACTAATACCCCTGGATTGTATGTTCCCATTCCACAGCCCTCCCCATCCCCGGCTGCTGGGTGATGTGCTGTTTATTGTGCTGCTTTCACAGTGTTGTGCGGCTTTTTAAAATTTTACAGCACATGTTTGACTGCTTCAGGCCACTGTGAGTTTATCAAGGAAATGAGGTTAATGAAGGAAAGCAAAGAAATGTGGGCTTCGGCAGTGGCATAGCTAAGGGGGTGCAGGGGGTAGCAGTTTCACCTGGTATCAAGCTTTAGGGGGGCAACAAGTTGAGCTTGACACTAGTGATCAAAATTGTAAAAATCTTGGTATGTATGAATAATACCATCATGTTATAAATCATTGGAAAGGTAATTTAATGCAGAATGCAATGAAACAAACTGCATTGGAATAGCTGTGTTCTATTAAAAGTTATGGCCAATTAACCAGAAAATGAAAACACAACTGCCTTATGGAACAAAAATTGGATTTTTTTTAAACGATTTTCTTAACTCTTCTGACTTATAGGATTGATTGTTCTGAGAGCCAATGAAATATTATGTTATTGATGTGTTGCAATGACATGTTATTATGATACAGCATGAAATCAATAAGGTGTTAATATGAGTCAGCTCTTATTTCATGTATCATAAAACAGTTACCCCTGCTAATTGGGTAAAAAGCCACTTTTTCAAGTGGTTCCCTTTTTATATTTAGCAGGGGGAGAACAACCATCCCTCTTCACCCCAACACAGTGTCTCAAACCGATCAGGGACACACTTGTCATTTATTTACTTAATTAAATTTGATTTTGTCTGGGGGGGCGGCGGCTACAAATCTTCTTTGACCCCAGGTAGTAGATAGTTGCCTTAGCTATGCCACTGACTGGGGGGAGGCAGCAGAAAAAGTGACTGGCGAGCTGCTGGGGGGAGGAGATGGGTCCCTCCCAATTTTCACTTTTTAAAAGCCCAGGTGTGACATCACTTCCGGTGGTGACATCACTTCTGGGGCAACATTTTGAGCTTGGCACTGGGCTACACGTTCATTAGCTACGCCACTGGGCTTTGGCCACGAGAGCGCAGTGCGAAGCCTGCCTGGCCAGTGATGGGTGGGGGAAGATAGCAGGAAAACAATTCTAGAAACCAGGGTGGTGGAGAAGGAAGAAGAGGACTCTGGCCTCACCTGTGCCTCCTCTTCTTGCGAGATCCAGATGCAGACCTGATGGGGAACCAACAAGAGGGGAATGAAGAGAAGGAGGGACACAGATTGCAATGCCAGTGATCAGTCTTTAACCCCTCATTTACCGCTGCTGTGGTACCCTTTGTCTATGCTGCCCTGTAGCAGTGGTGCTATCACATGAAATCTCATTCAGTCGTGCAAGATTTTGTATGATCTTGGCCCAGTGAGCTGGGAAGAAGAGGCTGCATGGTGCCCTTGTGAGCGCACTGTGGCACCTTGGGAGGTGGCCTATATACAGGGCAGTCCTCAACATTTCATCAGCTCTAAGAAGTACCAGCCAGGGGATGTACAAGCATGCTCAGGCTTGATCCTGAAAGACCAAGGTCACCGGGAGAAAGGATGATCTCTTGTCCCCATGGGGCACCTCTTCACTTTCCCCCCATAGGCTATGGGGACAATGTTTTGTTTTGTTTGTTTAAAGCTCCTTTCTCTTATGTTTTCCTCTCCTGTGAGGGAGGCAATCAAGGTGGCTAACAGCAAAACACTTCAAAACAACCATAAAATAACTGAAAACACACACACAAAAATTCACTCCATGACACCCAGTAGCGTAGCAGAAGGGGGTGCAAAGCACTAAATTTTGCAGGGAGTCTCACCACAGTGTGCAAGCTGCCCCTCCCTCCTTCAGAGCCATTCCAGATGGCGGGAGCAAAACAGAGGGGGAAGGGCTGCTTGCAAGGCGCTTTGAGGCTCCCTGCAAAACGAAGTGCTTTGCACCCCCCTCTAGCTACTCCACTGACTGGAACAGAGGTGGTGTGTTACTGTGGGAACTGGGAAATGACATTTCCCAGGGCTCCTGGCACCTGGCTCACAGCTGTTGCATTGTGCCAGGCATCAGAATGTGGACATTGGGGGGGGGGGAGATTTCTGCCCTCCCACTGCTGCTATTGCAGAATGAGTTGCCATCATACTCTGGCCTCCACCACCCAGTCATGGGTGCCATCATGCTCTGTTGCCATCATGCTCTGGCCTCCACCACCCAGTCATGGGTGCCATCATGCTCTGTTGCCATCATGCTCTGGCCTCCACCACCCAGTCATGGTGAATCAAGACATCTGGGAATGCTGAGAAAGAAGGCAGAGGTCCCCACAGCAGGTTACCTGTCTCTTCTATGCTTTTTCCCTGTCTTCTTCTTCTTCTCCTTCCGAACTGGGGAAGAGCTGTCCCCGCTGTGAAGGAGACACAAACAATTGAGCCGAGAGGGAAAGCCAGGCAGCCAAGACAGGATTGATCAACATTTGCTAAGCCAACATTTGGACTGACAAAGGCCAGAGGTGGGCACTTTGGAAATGGGGGACAGGGGTGGAGCGGCCCTGCCCGTTTTCTCAGATCCACAGCCCCACAGTTCAGTCTGGAACTCCTGAAGGGCTGTGGTGGATCAGATCAGATGGCCATCTTACCCAGCGGCCTACTTCCCAGTGTGGTGAGCCAGATGGGAAGGCAGCAGCTCCCTAAAGCTATCTGGGGGAGGGAGGGGCTTTGTTGTTTCGTGCTGTGTTAGTCATTCGTTTTAGACTTCCTATGTCGTTCTGTATAAGAACATGAGAAGAGCCCCGCTGGATCAGGCCAAAGCTTCCTGGATCTCACAGTGGCCCACCAGATGCTCAAGGGAGCACAAAGACAGCAAGATATCCATATCCTGTTGATTGGCAACACCTGCCATTCTTGATGCAGCCTATTTCTAAAACCAGGAGGTTTCACATGGCCGTCATGGCTTGTAACCTGCAATGGACTTTTCTTCCAGAAATCTGTCCAATCCCCTTTTCAAGGCATCTAGATTCAGAAACCATCCCAACATCCTGTAGCAAGGAGTTCCACTTATGCTGGGTCAGGAAATATTTTCAGCTCGCTGCCTTCGACTCCTCTATCTTGGCATGGAAAGGCAGCAGATGTAGACTGATATCTTCTCCCCAAAACTGAAACCAAATGCCAGCCTTTCTGCAGGTGGCCAGGAAAGCTCTGCCAAACCAGAGTGAGCGAGGAGGGTGGGATGGAGGTGGGGAGGGAGCACATAGACATGGGCCAGCAGCCATGGGTCTCGCTCTCTCTCGTTCATTTCATTGAGACCCATCCCTTGAAACCAAGATGAACCATAAGAACAGCAACTCACCTGCGCTCTGATCCAGGCTTCCTCTTTTTGCTGAGGTGCAAGACAGGAAACAAACTGGGGGTTAAAAGAGCCTCTTTGGAAAAGGGCAGAGCGGTTGGGGGAAAGGACAGGCTTCCCACATCCGGGCTGAAGGTGGGAGTTCAACCAGGTTTGTGATCCCACGGGCGACATGGAGCCGAGCTCACCCCTTGAGTCTTCCTCCAGCAGCCCTGTGAACGAGCTGAAAACGGCATTCCAGGAGCCCTGGCTTCCCCTTCCTCCCCACTTTATGATCTTTAGGCTGTGAGTTCCTCTGGGACAGGGGTTTGTCTCCTCCCTCCTCTGCTATTGAAAGTGCTTTGAGAACCTTTTGTTTAAAAGTGGCATTTAAACATTCAAACTGAATAACAGAGACACCTCAAACACCCCAAAAAATTTCCGCCCTCCTGGGGGTTTTGTAACTTTCATCCCAACACTACTAGAAAGGGGTGTGAGGAGTGTGGGGCAGGGAGGGGTGAAACTGGGTGGGGAGGGGCCATAATGGGGGTTGGGGAGGGGGTGGGAGGGTTGAATCCAGCCAGTCCTGTCCCGATGAATATAAATGCTGCCTTATGCTGAGTCGAGCCTTTGGGCCTCCTGAGTGGTCCCTGGAGCTGCTGCTGGGGGTTGGACTGGGGGCTCTCTCACAGAGTGATGGCCCCCACCTCCCAGAGTTCCAAGCGAAAGCAGGCCCTGTGCAAGTTCCCGAGGGAGGAGGTGCTTCTCCCTTCCCCTCATTAGCTGCATTTTCCACTAGCCCAGATCAAAGCACGGAGGCTCATTAAAATGGTCGGGGCGTTCCAAGGAGAATGTGGTTTGCACAGGGAGTGGAAGCCTTGGAGGGGGAAGGGAAGAGGAATGTGCGGCTGGCAAAACTGGCAGCAGCGACAACCCCCCCTTTCCACCTCTTAGCGCAGCTGGGGTGCAGGTCGCAGTAGGGCAGCTAAGTGTATAAAAATGCCTCAGTGGCAGGGGGCTTGGGGTTGGCTCCCCACGTAGGCAGGAATAATGAGCAAAGATGGCCACGGGCAGCTATTCTGAAGTCCCACACTTAATTTGGACGGGGCAGGCAGGAGCTGCGAGCAGGCCAGGGAAGCCATGGCTACTTCTTCAAGGTCCCAGTTAGGGCTGGGTCTCGCAGGGAGGTCTGCGCATGTGCTGCCAGGGCGTGGTTTGTTTTGGACTAATTAACTGCAAACATTCTGTCTTGCATATGTGGAGTTTAAGCCCTACTTGTGTCCTTAGGAAGGCTGAGGGCCTAATTCTAACCCTTGCCAGTCCAGACCAGGCAGAGCCGTCATGGCTGGGAAGGGAACTAGACAACCCAGGAGAAGTAAGTAAACATTTCGCTCCATGGGCCACCTGGTCTCCAGCGGGTTTCCTTGGATCTAAGCCAGCTCTTTAGCTGGTGGAAGTCTAAGGAGACTCCAGGGGGCAGTTCCAGGCTGGGAAGGGGCAACAGGCTCTCTCCGTGTGCAGCTGCCATCAACATCCTCCCCTTTCTGCCCCTGAACCGCTCCCAGTTCAGCCTAGCCCACTCCCCACCCCAGTCCACTCGTGATCCTCCTCTGAACCTCCCCCACCATCGATTTAGTGGCCACCGCATGGGACCAAGGAGGTTCTGTGGGCTGCTGTGGCCAGCACATGGCCTCCAGCCATTTGCCCAGGCGGCTGTGGCCCACTGAGCGGTGAATCAGCTTTCCTGCCATTGGTCTAGGACTTACACAGATGAATCAAGAAATTTTTTGGTGTGAGCCCCAGACGGGATCGGGCTTGAAGTGTCTTTTTTCCCACTGTAATTGCACGTAATGGAAGCAAGCATGTATGCTTCCTGTTCACCTTGCCTCCATTCCATTCCTCCCTCTGCAGTATCTCTTGTGTCAATATACAGATTTGTAAACCTTTTGGGGCAGAGACCTCTCTTCTCACAAGCACAATGCCATGTGTATTGATGACACTACAGAAATAAGTGCATGACTTGACTTGGGGATGTCGCCAATTGCTGCTGCACCTGAAAGGGTCTCTACCCCCAAACTTCTGATCAGCTGATACTACTGCCTTCTCCTCCCTCCCTCCCTCCCTCCCTCCCTCCCTTGGGGTTTGGTTAGTGACAGAGTGGAAATCGGTCATTTTCAAATCTTGATGGTCTCATTAGTGCTCACTTCAATGCAAAGAGAGCATAAAGCCCCAGATCTTCTTCTCTGGATCTGAGACAGAGAAGAAAGGAAACCCCCCTTCTTCAAACCTCCCGGACATCTGTCGGAAGTGCTGTGAAAACTGCATTTCCCCATTCTCTGAAGCAGTGGCAGGAGTCAGGGAGGAGAAGAAGGGAGACTTATCCTTCCCTTCCTCCAGTCCCCTGCCGCCACCATAAGGAAGGCAAGGGACAGAGGGAGGAATGGGAGAGGGGCAGCTGGGTTGGTGTAGTGAGGGCCTGGGAGGCTCCGCAGAGGCCAGGGTGGGGTAGGTCCCTGTCATGCTTCCAATCACTTATTTGTGGTTTCTAAGCTGATTTGGGAGCCTGCTGGGGGAAAGGAGCTCTCCTCATCACCTGCATTGCCACTGGATCTCAGAGTCCCGGATTCCAGTTCTGCACCTGCCTGCCTGTCCTTCCAAAGAACGGCTCCCTGCGGAGCGACTCACCGGCTTCGGCGGTGACCCGATTTCTTCTTCTTTTTCTTTTTAGGTGGGGGAGAGGTGGAGGTGCTGGATCGCCTCTTCAGCCTGTGGGAGAAAGTGGGGGGGGGGGGAGAGAGAGAGGTAGTGTAGAGACACCCATTCCTTAAAACTTTCTTTGAGAGGTAGTTCTCAGAGATGACAGAGGAGGAGGCCAACCTGTGCCTGGAATGGTTGGTTGGCAACCTTCAGTCTCGAAAGACACTGGTATAAGCCTACAGCACCTGGTATTCCCAGGCGGTCTCCCATCCAAGTACTAACCAGGCCTGTCCCTGCTTAGCTTCCGAGATCATGGTATAAGCCTACAGCGCCCGGTATTCCCAGGCGGTCTCCCATCCAAATACTAACCAGGCCTGACCCTGCTTAGCTTCCCAGATCATGGTATAAGCCTACAGCACCTGGTATTCCCAGGCGGTCTCCCATCCAAGTACTAACCAGGCCTGTCCCTGCTTAGCTTCCGAGATCAGAAGAGATCAAGGTGTCCTTCTGATAAGTTGCCCCTTCGATGAATGTCTCCCTCCCCAGGTTCATAAGGGAGGCTCTTACTGGGCAGTCACGCTGGGTGTTGGTGGTGGCTGGGCTGCAGCCGCCATTCCCTCCACCCACCCACCAAATGGGGGTGACCCACAGCAACATTGTGTCAGGGTATTAAGAGGAAAAATCTCCAGAGGCTCCTCTCCTCCCCCCTCCCTGCTGCCCCGCTCCTCGCAATCCTCTTTCAAAGCCTTCATGAGGACTTTGGCACACACCCCCTTTCATCCAAGTTGCCACTAAGCCCGACTGCAGGCCCCCAAAATAACCAGCCACTCTTCTGCATTTATACTGGCACCCCCTCCTTCCTCTGTTGTCTGCTTCCAGACTGTGAACCTCCTGGGGCAGGGACCTGCCTCCTCCTCTGCTGTCAAGTGCCACACACATCTCAGAAAGGCACCTGCATTCCTGATGACTGCTGTCGTCTTGGTAGCTGTCAGTTGCACAGTCGCACTGCAGTGGGCAGCCCTCCCCGTATTCTGGGTATTCCACAGCATACTCTTCTCCGTCCACCATGTGATGGTTCTCTATCACTCTGCCCAAGGGCGATAAAGAGGAAGGCAATGTCAAAGGGGTTCCTATGTTGGTGCAGATCTATCTGCCACCCCACATACCAGCCCTGCATGTTGGGGACATACATGCAATAGCAGATAGGCCGATGGCATGACACAGGTCTGAGCCACGAATGTAGATGGGGTGCACATGGCTGCAGTGGCGTAGCTAGAGGGGCTGCATGAAAGCGGCCCTTCCTCCTCCCCTTCGGAGCCATTTTGGGCAGGGGGGAGCTAAACAGAGGCGTATGCCTGGCTCCAAAGGGGGGGGGGTGCTTGCAGGCTGTGGTGAGGCACCCTGTAAAACTTAGTGCTATGCCTAGTTAGCAAAACTAGTGGCAAAACTAATGGCACCTGTAGCCTAGTGGCAAAACTAGGTATGCCACTGCTACAGGTGTGTGACTGTAGACAGTGTGACTCAGGGCACTGGATGGGAAGAGTCTTAGGGCCCAATCCTATCCAACTTTCCAGGAGTAGCCGCAATATAGCCCCAAGGTAAAGGAACAAATGTTCCCATACCTTAAGGAGGCCTCTGTGACTGCTGCCCCACCACAAGATGCAGTGCATGCCCCATTGGCACAGCTGCACAGGCACTGGAAAATTGGATAGGATTGGGCCCTTAGGCTGGACACAGCAAGGCTCTTCTTACTCAAAGGGGGTTCTGCTGTTTCATGAGGCTTGTCCATTTGACATGCGCTTGCAGGAGCTCAAACTCCTGAACTGGTGAGCAGCAAAGTCGCACCACAGATCACGGCAGCAACGTTTGGCAACCTCACGCCCTCGGTCTTTGCACTTGGATTTTGGAAAAAAGCCTAAGTAATTATAGAACTGAGGCTGGCAAATGCTTGCAGAACCAGCCTTCCCTCTTTGTCTGGCTTCCCCTCGGAAGATGTCGAGAGGGGGAAAGTGCAGCGATAGGCAGACGCAGCCCGGCAGGCATTAATCTCAGTCTCTCAGGGAGCTTAACCCAATTACGAGTGGAGTGAATAATTGGCTGCTTGAAGGGAAATGAACCCCAGGATGTTTGGGCTCAGGAAGTACAACAGAGCTGTCAGTGGGCTGGAGAGGCTGAAGTGGGAGCCTGGCTTGGGATCAGAGGGCCTGTTCAGGGGATTCTCTTTGTGAGCCACTACGGAGGCTGGAGTGAACAATAGATGTGAATGGGGCATGTGTGGAGGGCTGCCTCGTCTAATGGCAGAGGTCTGTGTCGCAGTCAATTCTGCACCTGCGAAACACAATCCCTGCATTTCCATTCCTATGGAAAGGGCCGGCTCCTCTCCCAGTCAGAGAGCGGCTGGCGACACCATCCTCTCTCTAACCTGGCTATGTCCTAGTGTAGACCCGAGTGGACACTCGCTACCGCGATGTCATCAACAGGAAGCCAAGCAAATGTCGGCCTGGGAGAAAAGCTCTTTGCCCCAAAATGTAGCCACTTTTGGGCTGGGTGTTTGGGGGTAAAAGGGGGTCTAAAGCACCGCATCTGTTTTCCAAGGGGGGGACGCAGGATTTTGAGTATGAGTATTCCAGCCTCTTTAGGCAAGTGGATACCATATTATTTTTCCCAGAACAGCAGCACGCCATGATGTAGTGCCGTTTCAGAACCTTCTAGGGCAGTGTTTTCCAGACTGTGGGTCAGCACAGTATGCAAGCGGCCCCTTCCCCTCCCCTCCCCTTTAGAATTATTCTGGGTGCTGGGAACAAAACAGAGGCTTTGCCTCTTCTCTGGGTCTTCTTCTGCATTCGCTTCCCTTTGCTCCCACCACCAGGAAAGGGGAGGGGGAGGGACCACTTGCACGGAGGCTCCCTGCAAAACTTAGTGCTTTGCACCCCCTCGAGCTACGCCATTGATAGGGCCGTATTTGTATCCATTTCTGTTCATTTTGAACCAAAGGACCCTAGAAATAAGTGGGACAAATGGCAACAAATGGGGAACTCCATTGCAGAATCCCCACATTGCTGTTGATTTTTCATTTTAGAAAACTAAAACAACAATGAAATCAGCAGCCATTACTTAACAGAACAACAGCCTGTAAGAAACACTGGCTTGGGGTCCCCACATTTAAACAAAACAGCTGCTGGGAAGGGGGAGGGGCTGCATGCGACTTTCTGACCCTGAGTGGATGGTTAAGGAAGGTGATGCCATTTCTTTTACACCTTAAAGAATAAAAAATGAAACTCAGACATAAAAACAAAAAGACAGAAGCCAACCGAAAATGCGATGCCCAAAGAAATGAACCAATGAAAGGAAAAACATGAAAAACTGGAATAACTGAAAATGGAACAAAAACACTGAAAGCCCCACTGTCCATTTTGCCCGGCGTTTTCACCACCACAGCCTCGATTCCTCAGCCCTAACGAGGCATAAATATTCAGTGGCTCAGCAGGGCCTGTTCCTGCCCCGATTGACCTGGTTTCCCCACACCCGGAACCACAGATGATGGATTAGAAGGGCGTGTGGATTGCTGGCTGGACTGTCCAGCGCTCAGCCACTAAATCACTGTCAATCCCGGAGATTGGAGAAGCATTACCAATGGGCAAGGTCTGGACTCGGGGAAGCAAAGTCGCAGCTTCTGATGGCAAATGGAAGGAATCAGATGAGGCCAAAGACCCAGAAAAGAGCATGACTGAGGAAGCGGTTTCTTGCAGTCCAACCAGGCTGGTGTGCACTTGAAAGGCCACCTAGAGCCAGCGGGATCTACGGGCCTGAGTGTTGCGCAGAGAGAACTCACTCAAGACTCCCAGCAACTGAAGCAGTGCACCAAATTCTGTCCCACCACCAGTGGTGTAGCCAGAAGGGGGGCAGTCGGGTGAGTAATGCAGTACACACCATGTAAGCAGCCCCTCTCACTTGCCGTTGGGGCCACTCCAGGCGTACACGACAACATGCAGGCCTGCATATTGCCATCCATGCCTGGAATGGCTCTCACAGCCAGTGGGAGCGGCTGCTTACACAGTGTGTTGCAGTGCCTGCAGTATTTACCCTGCCCCCCTCTGGCAACACTACTGCCCACTACCCCTGGTGCTGCTGCCGCCTCTGTGGCTGCTTCTCTCCCACCTGCTCCAAGGATGAGAAAAGACGGAGGGGAAGGGAGTGAAAGAGGAAAAATGGAGGACGGGAGAGGAGGACCCAGCACTCTTGTCCCTCTTTTGCTCCACCCCCCCCCTTACTAAGCCATGGAGAGAAAGAAGGAGAAGTGGTAGAGGCAGGCATACAAATGGAGGGGGAACTCCTAGCAAATCCATCATTGGATGCAGTTGCCTCAGTTGGCCTAGTGGATGGGCCCCTATGCATAGACAATCTGCACCGAGGCCTTCGACAAGGTCAGGGATGGCCACCTCATTCGTGCTGGCATTGGTTGTAAGGAGGCTTTCTTAGGTGGTTTTGTTTCAGTCGCTGAAGTGTGCCAGGGTGGCCGGTTGGGCCCGTCCAAGCAACCGAGATGCCTGATGATGTCACATGAAGGGGGACTCATGACATCATATAATTGTCAGCTTGGAAGGAAGAGCGGGAAGTCTGGGCAAGAGGCAACGGGCACCTGAGAAAAATGAGATTAAAAGCCCTCTTTTTTTGGAGAGAGGGTCATGGTGGCAAATTAGAAACCTAAAGTTGGGTAATGTCTTTATTACTCATGAGCATGACTCAGTGGTGCGCAAGCATCCACTGTTTCTAGAACTCAATGCTAGGCAGATGTTAGGCAAAAGAAAGTTCGGGGGGAGCCAAAGCAGGACATCATGGAAGGTGCCCCCAAGTCTGCCGCTTGTAACAGTCTTAAGATGGGGTGCAGAAGACAGCAGACAGGCTTATGCAGAGTGTCAATGGCTGCGGTAAATTGTCCCAGAATACCCCCTGGAATAATGCCATGTCATGTTTGCAGTGCCCTGGGGCGCTCTGGGGAAAAAAGATTGTGGCCAGCAGCCAATCAGAGCTGGGAGGCAGGCCAGTGGGTTCAGAGGAAAGTTGCAAAGACACCCTGGAAATGCAAATGCAGCTTCATGCTGGCTTTTGCCCCTGACTCCCATTGGAGCTCCCAAGACATTGTCTTGGAGGATGGTCAGCCTAGCACTTGTTCAGACATCCTGGAGACCTTGAGAAACAAACTGAAATCAAGGGTGCAGAGATAAGGAAGCCAGAGTCTCTCTATTGATCAATAGATCTACCAATCCATTCATCAACCTCCCATGGACATATTGATCCCATGTTGCCCAACCCAGCCTTCCCACCGATCCCCCCATACTCACATCTGCCGTCCGTGCTGGTCTTCACGGGTGAGCACACCCTCCTTCTCCATCAGCATCTGCCGGAAGGTTCCTACTTTCTGCCGGATCTCCTCTTCAGAATACCTGCCAGGACAGACAACGAGAGGGAGAGAAAATGGGTAACATTTGTGGTTTCATTCTCGCACAACCACCTGGTGTTGCTTTAACCAATGTGTGTGTGTGTGTGGGGGGGGGGTGCACTCTTGAGACCCTATTACATTTTGGGGACTCTCAGATTCTGAGATGGACAACCCCATCCACCCATTTTGGAGGCTGCTCCACAGGGGCTATATTCCCCAGAATTACCTGAAATGACGGAATGTCCAAGCCACTGGCATTCCTGGAAGGGGGTGGCAAAATGCAAGTTTTGCAAGCTCCCAAATACTGGTGTAATGCACACCTGCCCCTCGCCTTCAGAGCCAGTTGTGGCTGGGAAAGCAAAGTGAGGAGGAGGAAATGCTTTATGGCGGCATTCGGGAGCCTGCAAAACTTAGCTTTTGCCCCCCCCCAGAAGCGCTAGTGGTCCAGTTTAATTACTATTATTACTACTGCATTGTTGTTGTTGTTAAAGGATACGCATACACCTTTCTCAAGGAAAAAAGTTCACTCAACTGTTTACAGAGGAAATGAACACAAGAGGGAGCACAGACCTGCCTGCCCGCCAGCAATATGCAGTAGTGGTTGCGGGGAGGGCAAAATGCAAGAGCCTTTTTCACTCCTTGCATTTGGCCTCACTGACGGAAAGCCTTCCTGGCTGGCTTCAGGTTCCCAGCCAGCTGTGCGCTGACTGGGTGATCCACCCAGCGGCTGGTGCAGCTTTCACAGCTCATTAACTTGGAGTTATGGCCTGGCAGCCGGAGCCGGACACTGATCTTTGCTTGCACCAGAGGCTCTCCGTGATGGGTCTCCCATGGCACGAGTTGCTTGGTCGATACTTCCTTGATTTATAGCATCGGTGAGACATCCTGGGAGGGGGAGAGCAAGGAGGGAAGGGGAGAAGGGAGGAGGAGGAGGACGAGCTTTCCACTTGGAGAAATGCTCCAACTGCCCTGCCACCCTTGCACCCTTCAAATGCAAGCTTGCCTACTGCACCCATGCAGTAACCCATGAGAACCTGTGCCAAGAGGGGCCTCGGCTTGATGGCAGAGCCCTGGCTCTGCATGCAGAAGGTCCCAGGTTAAATCCCTGCCTGGAACCCCGGAGAGCCTCTACTAGTCAGCGCAGATCACACTGAGCCAGCGGGTCCAAGGATCTGACTCAGCAGAAGGCAGCTGCACAGGGACACAGTTAAAGGGGGTGCAAAGCACTTTTGGCAGGGAGCCTCGCCGCAACGCGCAAGCAGCCCCTCCCCTTTGGAGCCATTCTGGGTGGGGGAGCAAAACGGAGGCCTCTTCTCTGGGTCTTCTCTGGCATTTGCCTTTGACATTTGCCTCCGTTTTGTTGCCCCTCCTGGAATGGCTCCGAAGGGGAAGGGGAGTCACACTGTGGTGAGGCTTCCTGCAAGACTTAGTACTTTCCACCCCCTCTAGCTATGCCACTGCAGCTGTGTAAGAGAGGGAGGCCTGAGTGGGGACAACAGCCTGAATTCTCTCCCCTCCTTTTCCTGCCAGTGTCCACTAGACGACCATGTTTGACTGAGGCCACAGGCCCAAGCAAACATTGCTACCTTGTCCCTCTCCTCAAAGTGCCTGCCTAGAGGGAAACCAGCTTGTGAGTAATGCTGACTCTGATCCCGAGAAGTTCTGAGCACCTCTGTGGATTTCCAGCCCCTCCACGGCATCCTGTGTGTAG
Organism: Tiliqua scincoides; assembly: GCF_035046505.1. Lineage (NCBI taxonomy): Eukaryota > Metazoa > Chordata > Lepidosauria > Squamata > Scincidae > Tiliqua > Tiliqua scincoides. Next base: position 58,186,193 of record NC_089828.1, read on the forward strand.
GAGTTCTAGAAATGAGGACATCAATAATTCTCATTCATCTAACTTCAAAGGGAGGGAGACATGTGTGGCAGTGACGCGGCAAAGGCAGAGCAGGGCACAATGGGCGTGAAAGGCAGGAGGAGGGAGGCTGCTAGAGCCTGAACATCATCATGCAGAAACCTGAAATTTGGCCACACTACAGAACCCACATCTGCCCTGTGGAGTGAAACTTGTGCTGAAGGCCTTCCCAACAGACCACACCCTGTGGCTCATATCCAAGGCCTGGCGCAGCAGGGAGGCAAACGGTTTATCCAGAAGCCAGTCCCACCGTGTTGAAGGGGGCTTACTCGCAGTTAGGTGTGCAGCCCCAAATCACAGGCCTACAAATGCTCCCCCTGAAGCGGACGACACTGAGTTCAGTGAGACTTGTTCCTAGGTCAGCATGCAGAGGAAGGCAGAGCTACACATCAGGAAGCCCCAGGTTCGAGCCTTGCCTCTTCCATGACAACCAGTTCTCCCACAGCTTCATATGCTGTTGGCCAGGGACAGCCCTGTCCTATCACTGACAAATAGTCGCTGCCATTCTAGCCTTCAAAATAGCTACATCTTTAGCCTGAGCTCTCAGTCTCTGCTGTGCAGGAATTTGCTCTTTGTGTCTTCCAGAGGAAACAGACCTGCGCACTGGGGAGGGCCTGGAGTGCACTGGCGAAGCGCCTGCTTTGCACACAGCAGGTCCAAGCCCAAACCAGTGGCGTAGCTAGAGGGGGTGCAAAGCACTAAGTTTTGCAGGGAGCCTCACTGCAGCATGCAAGGGGGCCCTCCCCCTCCCCTTCGAAGCCATTCTGGGTGGTGGGAGCAAAACGCAGGTGTACACCAGGCTCTGAAGGAGAGGGGGAAGGGCCCCTTGCATGCTGCGGTGAGACTCCCTGCAAAACCTAGTGCTTTGCACCCCCTCTAGCTATGCCACTGGTTCAGACTCAGTCCCTGGCATTAGCAGCAGGGACGGGAACGAGTCTCTGCTTGTGAGCATCTGCCGGTCAGAGCAGGCAGCCCTGAGCTCCAGCAAAGCATTAGCTCATCTCCAAAGTGCTCAGATTGTCCCACTGGTTAGGAAAGAGGGACAAATCGATCTGGACAATGTCTGATACCAGGAAGACGGAGCTGGAGGGCTCAGGCAGTTGCAGGCGTCTCAGCTGGGCATCTGAGCTCTGTTGAATTTTTCATGACCAACAGACATGCTCGGCTGTTCAATAATAGAGGCGCTCACCTTGGTTACCAGGACCCAGCAGTGCGGTAGACATCGCCAGCCCCTCCTTCTACCCCACTGAACCCCTCCTTTGACCCCCACCTCCTATTCTGCCTCCCACGCGTTCACAAGTTTCCAACAGTGGCCAACATGTTTCCAACAGATGCCTGGGGGAAGGTGGTTGCCACAAGCAACAGACTGGGGGTAACGCCGGCTTGGTCCGTCCACTTGCCTCCACTGTCCCTTTTCCTCCCTGGATTGGGAAAGGAAGAGAAGAGAGTGGAGGGGCAGAGTGACTAGAGAGATGCTCTAGTGAGTCCATCTCTCACTTCTTCCACTCCCTCCAAGGAGTTGGAGGAACTGAGGTTGGCTCAGCACCAGGCAAGGAGGGGCTGCACTGAGGATGCCATCTCAGGCACCAGGAGGACTTCAGCTGGCCTGTTTCCAACCTCCCCAAATCTGACTCTATTCAGTAGTGGCATAGGGGGCAGGTGCAGGTCTCCTCAGGTGCCAGGCTGGCAGAGGGTGCCACGTGAGGCTCAGCCAAGATGGCAGTGGCAGAGGAAGCAGCAGAAACACCAGTGTGGTTCCAGGTATGTAGAGGCTGATGCCACCTTGTGTATTGGCAGCTTTGCGATCTTGCTGCCCCCCCTTCCTTCCTTTCTGGGGGCTCAATGAATGGGGCGCTGCCTTCATTGGAGCAGGCCTATCAACACCCAACGGAGAAAATGCAATTTTTTATTCCTACTAAAATATGCCGGCTTAGTCACCACGACAGCCGAACCGAACCTCCCTGCGCAGAGGCAGGTGAGAGGATCAGATGCAGGTCCATGAACCAGCTCAGCACAAAGAAGCAAGAACAAGGACTGAAGAGCTGGCGCTGAAGAACCGGATTGAGCTTCATCTCATTCCCACTCCCTGCTGCTTCTGCCTTCACAGCTCCACTCAAAAGGATGACGCCACTAATTGATCACACCAAAGCTGAGGAGCTGGGCTGCTGTTCTGCATCTCTCCGGTGGCTTCATTAAGGCCGTGGCTCCTTCTTGGTCAGCCCTGACTCCTGTGATCACAGGGCAGCCGAGGGGTGGCAGAAGGAACACGCTAAGACTGTGCAGTGATCAGAGGGGCTCATGGGCACTGGCACCTCACACAGGCTTGCCCGTGTGCTCACATTTAAAAGCTGGAGCCACAGGGAAGGGCAGGGCCTGCCCTGGGAAGGGGCTGTCGCCCCCAGGGAGAGCACCTGCAGAAGGTACTCTGGGTAAGGCTTGGGTGAGGATCCTGGGGAGCCACTGCCAGTCTGTGCAGGCAGGACTGAGTTAGAGGAACCAAGCGCTCGACTGAAGAGGAGGGGCTGCCTATGCTCACTGTTTCCAAGCTGCTCTCCCTTCCTGCTCACTAGCAGTGAGCCAGGGACTCTGGATGAATCCTGACTCCGCAATGGAAGGGCCATTGCTATGAGAAATGGGGAGAATGCTGAAGGGGGAGGGACACATCGTGCTGGGGCAGAGAACTGGTCCTGCCTACTTCACGGCCTTTATGCTCAGGGTTATGCACCTCAGAGCAGGGATGTGTGGTCCGGGGAGGCTAGGCTAGAGCTAGGGCAGTCCAGAGCTCAGCCTCCCCTTGGATTGTGCAGTCACTCAGAAACTGGGTGGAGCGCATGCACAGTCACAGGGGATCACATTGTGCATGCCCAGTTTCTGAGTGGTTGCACGAGCACGGGGGAAGCTGAGCTCTCATCGGCCACGGCGATGGTCTCTCCCTGTATAGAGATTTGAGCTGTGGCAGCAAAAGCTCAGCCTTCGCTAAAATTGGACATGTGCTGCGTAGAAATAATGCAGAAGCTTGGTGACCTAGAAGCTTGACGGTTACATCATCACATCTCCACCACACTTCTGGGTCACCGAGTCCCACGTACACTGCCTCACCAGCCGGGAACCTCAGCGCATGTCACTTCCTCTGAGGACCAGATTTGTGGGGACAAACAGCAGAGGGGCTTCTTTGCAGAGATGCAGCTCTTGAGGGTTCCTGGAGGGATCTGGCTGGCCACTGCTGGAAGCCTTTGGCCTGATCCAACAGGACTTTTCTTATCCGTTTAAACTGGACAAAATATCTCAGTTGAACTAACGTCTCTGCAGGCAATGCTGTGGACTCCCAACAAGATCCATGGGAAAGGATCTCTGGTGCCCCACAAGCTTTGCTCAGGTTCCAACAAGATACCGTTCAGCAACCCTTTACACCAAAGGGAACTTTGATGGGTTGGACCCCTGCACTGGAGCTTCCACTGGGGCACTGGTGGAGATATTTTCTTTCATCTGCTGATAATTATGTTAATTATGACTCTGGCCCTAGACAGACACTCATCCCAGACAGACCTCCTGCCTTCCCTTGGAGAGCTTTCTGAGGAGAACATTAAGAAGCATTCCCTTGGCTGGAAGGACCAGCTAGAAATGATAAATATATGTCCCTGTGTGTTATCATGCCAGCAATGTTTGTGGTGGTTGGATGTCGGAGAGTGGGGGCCAACACCAAACAACAGACAGCCTCTCTGCTCATGAGCCTCTTGATGTAAAATTTTAAGTTTCCCCCCCCCCACCTTTTTTCCCAGATGAATTTCTTCAGGAAAGGGAAAAAAAAAAAGAATTCCAAATCCCAAACATTCGAGGCTACATTCAACTCCCCCACCACTCTCATTGGGAGGTCACAGCCTGTAGCCACCAATTAAATCAGTGGCATAGCTAGAGGGGATGCAAAGCACTAAGTTTTGCAGGAAGCCTCACCACAACGTGCAAGGCGCACCTCCCCCTCTCCTTTTGCCCCTGTTTTGCTCACCCTGCCAGAATGGCTCAGAAGTGGAGGGGCCACTTGAATGCCGCAGTGAGACTCCTGCAGAACTTAGTGCCCTCTCCAGCTGTGCCACTGAATTAAATGTACGCACACTGCTCAGGAGGGGCCGTCCACTCAGGACGGGAAGTCTCTCTCTGACAGTCCACATCAGCCGACATCAGAGCTCTTGCATATGGACAAACAGAGCTGCCTTATTCCAAGAGACTATCAAGCTCACTAGTGTCTACCTGCACTGGCTGGGTGCAGTTCTCCATGGTCCCTTTCAGCTGTGCTGTCCGAGATCCTTGTAACAGGAGTTGTCAGAATTTGAACCTAGGACCTTCCACAAATTGTAGCCCAAGCCTGCTCCAAAGCAGCAGCATCCCAAATTCCACCCCTGGCTCAGCTCAGCTCTGTTCATTCAAGACTTCCCATTTCACACCCTTTTTGCCAGCCCCCCCCCAGCAGAAATGACCTCTTATTTTTCACATCCTACCCCCCCCCAAAAAAAAAACTCTTCCAATTAAACTAGGCTAATTGTTTTCACCTTCATATTTTCTCCAAGAGAATTCCGGTGCGTGTGTGTGTGTGTGTGTTCATTTTTACAGCCCTATCCAGGAAAATCAGTGTTTTGGGGGAGCTGGTGGCTTCACAGCAGTGATGGCAGCCTCCTCTCATTCTTTAAACTCAAAGTGCTGTTGCTCCAGAGCAGGGGTGTCCAAAGTTTTTGGCAGGAGGGCCACATCATCTCTCTGACACTGTGTCGGGGGCCGGGGAGGGGGAAGAATTAATTTACATTTAAAATTTGAATAAATTTACATAAGTTCACATACATGAATATATTAAAGATGAATTTATATGAATGAATGAAGGTCTTGCAATAGCTCAAGGCCTATAAAAGGCCTTGCACAAAGAAAGGCTGGCCTTTCCTTTGCCGCTGCTACTGCATCACAGACATGAAACAACAAACAGTGGAGGGAGCCCTCATCCCACAGCTAATGTGAGAGGTCAAACAGTCGCCCTCACTCTGAGAGCAGTTGCGTTGGGCCAGTGCGGGCTCCAATGAAGTTCCAGAGGACCAGAGGCTCATTGGAGACTGGGGGCTCCCTGAGGGCCACATTGAGAGGCCTTGAGGGCTGCAAGTGGCCCCAGGGCCGGGGTTTGGGCACCCCTGCTCCAGAGTACTGTGGGAGTGGCAGTGATGGTATCACTACTCCGCCGGATAGTATCTTTCCTCCCAGAACACAAGGGTCTGATGCCATCTGTGGAAGTTTCATGTGCTCAGCCAGATGAGCAAGAACAGAACAGAATTCCTTTAAAAAGAAATCCCAGCCCAACAAACCAGGCAGCCCACTTGGTTTGCTGCGCCTGCAGGTCCAGAGTCTTGACCTGCGTCGTGACAACTGGGCCTCATGGGAGTTCTAGGGAAGTGTTTCCCAGGGTGCCAGAAGCAGCAAGGCAGGCGCTTTCCTGTCTGGGCTCTTGCCACTGATGGGAAAGCAAGCCTGACAGCCTGGTCTGCCGGCAGCTTCTGAGTCACAGGCCAGCTGGGGGAGCTGGGAGCAGCTGCCGCATTTTATCAGGAAGGGAAAGCCTCTGCCCTGCCACCCCTGGAGCTTCTTCCTGTCCTTCACTTCAGCAGAGGCACGGAAATCCCTGTGACTCATCTGTCCCTTGGTGCAGTGCAGGAAAAAAGAGGCCATCACAGCTGAAATCGAAGGCAGAAGTGCTCAGGCGCAAACAATGTTCCACACTGACCCTCCCTCCAGCTCTCCAGGGGAAAATGTGGAACTCAACAGGATGAGCCCTTGGAGCGAGCACACGCTGCCAAAGCCTTGGACGGGCTGGATCGACACGCCTGCCAGCAACTCAGCTCTTCCTTATTACCATGACTTTGGTGGCTGGTTCAAGCATGCGCAAAATACCAGGTGGTACAGTCCGTACCAGACTGAACATTTGGACTGAAAGTGAGAGAGACTGCAAGCACTGGTGCTCCCCACATGAAAACAGATCTCTGTATGCAGAAAGGTGGTCTTCAGGAAGACTGTTTAGCTAAAATGCTTCCTTCGGCATCTAGTTCTCCTTATGCACAGAATTTAGTTTGACTTGGGGGAACATTCAAGCATGTTATCACCCCCCTCCCCCACAGTGGCTCAGTCCAGGAAAGCACAAACCACATCAGAGTAGACACCGAGCCAGTAGTCCTCCCATGGTACTTTCCCAAAGCTTCCTGGAGATATTTCCTAGGTGTTGATCCCGGGACTCGCTACACACAAAGCAGCTTCTCTGCCAAGGTTTTTATCACATCAAACATGGGCTTGAGACTCAAGCTCCAGAGCTTCTGGTGCCTCATTTCAAGGGCCAGGCAGGGCTGGGTCACTGAGCCTGGGCCCATGGCCACCGATAACACACCTCAACCTTCTGTCCTGGTATGAGAACATCTGCTAGTTGTTCTGGTTCTTCCCGAGTTCTGTCTTGGAAGGAACCTGTGAGCTCCATGTTGACTTGAAGGATTTCCCTGGGTTTAGTTTTAGATTTCATATTTTCAGAAAATTTGGAGGGGAAGGGTGATGGTTCAACCGTTTTTGTCTCCCTTTTTTCTAAGCAGCCCCGGCTGTGCTTTGAAATTGACTCATGCCTTTCAAAGGATGAGCCGCATCTGCAAGGAAACCCCTAAACTCCATCTTCCCAAGCTGCACAAGTTCACAAGCTGCAGCCTGCCTGGGCTTCTCAAATGTGCCCCTCCCTGCACCATTCTTTTGCTGACCAACAATCCGGTGAGAGCCCTGCGGGACCCAAAGCCTGCAGCTGGACATTTGGGTTGGTACTAACAAAGGCATCAGCCTGCGATTGCATCTTCTCCACACCCAGCCTCAGCTGCCTATAAGAGGCCATGTAATGGAAGATCAGAAGATCATCAGGTGGGTGATGTGGTGTTGACAGCGATTCCCTGTTTTGACAGCTCTGGGAAGGGCAGGACTGGCTCCACAGCTGTAATCAATCAAGGCCAATGGAGACCTGGATGGACACCTGAGCTTCATTTGACCTTGATGGGGCTTTGAATGGACGTGGACTCATGGACTGAAGAGATGGCTCAGCTGAGCCTAACTTGGACTTAACAAGGGGCTAGCAAGGTAGCTCACAGCTGAGCTGAATTTTGGATTATGAGACATCCAAGGATAAAAGGCAGCTTCAGAAGGACCAAAGCCTACCCTGACCCAGAGGGAGACGCTACCTGATCCAGAGGAGACCTGACCTGACCTGACCGGAGTTTGACCTTGGACTGTGACCCGGCATATCGTTTCTGGACTCTGCTTTGGCAATCTGCACTTATTGGACTGGGACTGGACTCTGACTTTTGCCTGCTGCACTTGTGAGTTTAACAAGGGAAGCTAATTAGCCTTAAGCGGGCACAAGGCCCAGTGGGGAGGAGCTGTGGCAAGACAGGCCATGCTCTCCGTCTCCCTGCCCACCCTCCACCTCTTGCTCAGTTGCCCCAAGAGGCACACAGCTCACCCTTGTTCCTCCATCATCTCCTGGAGCTCCATGCACTTCAGCTCCACTCGCCGTTTCCGCTCGTGGTCCAGGATCTCCCGGTGTGCCTTCTTGACGAGACCGGCCTCCACCAGCCGCACTTCCTCCTCTGGCTTGTGCCAGGAGCCCGAGGCACCGGGCTGGGGGAAGCCATTGGATGCCTCCTGCGGGGAAGGCATGCTGGCACCGTTGTTGCAGAGGGACATTCAGGCTGGGGGCCCGTTGCCTGCTGCTTTGGGCTGAGGAAAGAAAGAGAGGAAAGTCAAGTGTTTATTTCAAATTAAAGCAAAACTGGTAAAAACCTGAAATGCTTCCCCCCACCCCCACCCCCTGAGCATCCTAAAGTAGTAGAAACATCTTCACAGCATGATGGCTGGATGGCTAAATGGAACCTCCATACACTGGGCCTCAATATTAGGCACAGGAGATCAAGCAACAGTGGAGGTCTGGCATGCCCTGCCTGGGGCCCTGTCAGAAGCACCTGGTTGGGCACTGTGGTCTCAGGTGCTGGGTTAGAAGGACCGTTTGATCTGCTCCTCAGCAAATACAGGAAGGGCAAAATCAAGTGCCTGCCTGAGACCCTGGGGAACTGCTGCCAGTCAGTGGACCAGCCTGTCCATGAAGCTGACAGAGGCAGCCCCCTTTGGCGGTAGACTGGTGTCAGGGCATCATCTCTGCCTATCCATCACTCCTTCTCACACTCCCTGGGTTGGGAAAAGAAGGGAAGCGCAATGAGGAGGAGAGGAAAGTGGCGAGCCATGGTACCCCTGACATGCCAGGTTGGGCAGGCACACTGCGCCAACCAAAGTGGGCCGGAGGGACTCAGCATCTGAAACAGTACCAGGTTTCCAGTCAGATTCAGGCCAGGGGGATGTTTCTCCTCTCTGTCAATCCAGGTTCCTGCCCAGCTCTCCAAATGGCTATTGCCAGCTCTGGTCGAGAAGAACACAGTCAAGGACCCTCTTGATGTTTTACTCTTATTACGGGAGCCCTAACTGCTGGCACCTTTTGCAGGTGCAGCTCTCCTGGTCTCGCCCCATTTTCCTTGTCCTCCAAGTTGTGGGATAAAGAAGCTCCGTTCCTTGCTCAGCCTTCCTGAGCGCTGAAGGGCTGTGAAGAGGAAGGTGGTTGTGGAAGGACACAAGGAGGTCCACGTTTCCTGGTAGGTTTAGCCGCAAACAAAAAAGCCAACAATTAAGTGGAACGTGAGAGGGTCACACTATGTGTGGCTTGCAAAGCAGCGGCGAAGAGGGACTGACCAGAAAATTGAGGTCACAATTCATTGCCATTTCAGTTGTAATCTGGAGCACTGTTTCCAAAGTAGCAGGCACCTTGGAGCCCCCAGAGTTCACTTGCCAGGCAATTGCTGCAACTGAGCCCACCCCCCCACTACTTGCTTCACTTCAACTGTGACACCACTTCTGTTCACCTTGGAGCTACACTGAACCTGGAGACTCCATGACTTCTTAGGATCTGATATTCCCATATGGAGTTCAGATGCCTTGGAACATCTGGCCAGCATCACTAATGCCTCAGACGGAACCCTGTCCCTCCGTGGATTGGCCAACCCACTTCCAAAGCCACAGCAAACCAACTCCCATCACCACATGTGGCGGCAGAGAATTTCACAAGCCTTCTGCCAATCGGTTTTTATTGGGGGACCGCGTTCTAAGGAGAACGGGAGAGAAAACTCACTGTGGAATCCAGGCACTGCCGCAACAATGAAGATTAATTGGAGCTGACGGGGCACATCTGAAACACAGCACCAGGCTAGCTTCTGAAATCCCGTCTCCAGCTGGGGGAAGCTGTACCACTAATGAGCTCATCGCTCCAAGGCTGCCCGGCTTGTCCAGCAGGGCGGCTTTGTGAGAAAAAGCCTGGAGGGAGCACCTAACCATGTTCCGGGTGCTGCACCAATTGGTGGCCTTGCCCCACATACTCAACAATGACTAGTTGCTTCTGCAGCTTGGAGGGTGAGAAGAATCTTTGCATGTAGGTGGCAGGTTGGGCAGCAGCACCTGAAACATCTTTTCCCTTAAGGTCTGTTTGGTTTGGGGGAACAAGGAAAATTTCCTTAACCCAAGGCAGACCCTTGGTCCAGTTAGCTCAGTATTGACCAGAAAGATGTAGGATAAAAATGGTCCACATTCGTAAGAACATAAGAAGAGCCCCGCTAGATCAGGCCAAAGGCCCATCTAGTCCAGCTTCCTGTATCTCACAGCGGCCCACCAAATACCCCAGGGAGCACACAAGACCACAGACACAACCTGTGTCCTGGTGCCCTCCCCTGCATCTGGCAATCAGAGGCAACCTGCCTCTAATAATAATAATAATAATAATAATAATAATAATAATAATACAGGTATTTCTATACCACCTTTCTTGGTCCTCAGATTTCTCTTTAGACTTTATTCAAGGCGGTTTACACAGGCAGGCAATTTAAATCCCCGTAGGGATTTTTACAATTTGAAAGAAGGTTTCTATCTTTCAAGAAACCACAACATTCAGATGTTTCTTTCTTGATCTGGTCATACATTCTGGCCTCCATCCTCCCACGCTCAGAGCAGATGGAATAACTCGGCTCAGCTTGTCAGCTGCTTCAAGTTTGCACGGTGCCGGTGGCCTCGAACTGGCGACCTTCGGATGTTATCTTCAGGCAAATGGAGGCTCAACCCTCTAGACCAGATCTCCTGCCCTCCTGCTCTAAAACCAAGAGCTTGCACATACCATTCACAAGAATGGCCAGCGACTGCCCACATACAAGGCATCTGTTGTACCATTAAATTGCACCCCATCACCAGATTCATGCCCCTGTTTGTGTTCAAAGGTCAGTGGTCTTGGGACACCACCAGTCCCCGCATCTGCAACCCCACATTTCCAGATGCTGAGGTCAGGCAACCACGGGCAGCAAAGCCTTGCCCTCCAGCTTCCCCTGCCTAAGAGTTGCCCCAGGAGCACAGGAAGTGAGGCACTGGAGTCTGGCTGCCAGGGATCTTGCTTCGACAGATCGTCGCTATCACCCCACTATCTGCCAGGAAGAAAAACCTGTAGGCCATTCAGCTGCATGCCTACCTGTGAGTAGAAAGCACATCACTGGCAGGTAGCCCCATCCCATGAACTACACCCACCAAGCATCTCCCCTTCCCATATTTGGCTGTGGCTCTTTCTTAATTAAAGAGCCCCATTGCATCACACTGGATTTTCTGTGTTGATGCATAATTTGTGGATAATTAACCACCTGCCTCTTGGCACCAGAATTCAAATGTGTCTCAGGCAACAAAGAACTCTATCCTCCCACTTCCATCCTCTGAGGCAAATACCCTGCCACCTCTCCCAGCAGGCCACTCCCCCACTCTGGTTCTCTCTCTCACACATGCATCTGTCTGCCCTGCGCATTAGCGATCACACTCAATTTCTCCTTCTCTCTCCTGGGACGACAGCAGCCGTGGCATGGCTGGCGCGGTAATGAGAATCTCGGGCTGCAGCTTGCAGGCCCCAGTTTCTGAGTGGAGAGGGAGGCAGATGTGCTGGGATACCTGCTGCCCTGATTCCGTCAACAAGAGGAGAGCTCGACACACGTGACTCCCTGGGCAGGCTGTGACATGGGAAACAGGCCTTGTAGCAAATGTGCTGGGGGGGGGAGGCAGACCTTGAAAAAGAGGACTCGCTCCATTCTGGGTGGAATTCTCATTCAGGACAAAGGTAGGCCTGAGAACCATTTGTTGCTAAGAGCCAGGATTCATGACAAATCATAGCATGTTGCAGCCACATCACGAATGTGCAAGAACCTTCATGCAAACCTGCTCGATATGAACTGAACAATAGTAATCATGGCTTGTGGACTGTCACTCAGTGTTAAGCATCCAGGCCCAGAAATGAACAAAGCCAAAAATCTGAGCTGCTCCGGATTGTGTCTGTGTGTGTGTGTGTGTGTGTGTGTGTGTGTGTGTGTGTGTGTGTGTGTGTGTGTTGTCTACAATGTTTCAAAATCCAGAAATATTAAAGTTCTAAACATTTCTGTTGCTTTCTTTTAACAATGATCTATTCTTTCCAAAAGGAAAAAAAGGCTAAATCCTGCTATCTCAGGATAACAACTAGGTAGACCTGGCCTCGTTGCACTGGGCCCTGGGCATGGGGAAAGGATTCTCGTGCATGTGCAAAGCAAACCCCACATAGGGGGATCTGTCTTCCTCCACAACATTTCCCCCCCCCCATGTGCTATTCATTCCTCCTTCCCAGCCTGTCCCTGGTTTATCTGCCTGGCTGCCTGCCAGCCAAGCTAGCTAGCAAGTGAGCAGGCCAGTGGGGGCTAACTCCTTGGGATGCTGTGCATTCAGACAGCCTCGGGAGCAAACCAGTTGCCCAGGGTACAAGGGAAGGTAGAGGAGTCCACGCAAGACTCATGCTGGTCCCTCCCCCTTCACCAGCCTGGACAATCATGCTTGGAAAGCACTGATGGAGAAACAGTCTCAGCCAAGCACATGGCTCCACCACTGAGGCTGTCTGAATGCAGTCTCAGTGGGGGGCTTCAAGAGTTGGCTGACTGGATCTCAGCAGTGCTCATTCTGGCTGATCTCTGACACTGGCCCTGAGCTGGACTCACCTCTGAAAATGATGAAAGAGGTCAGAGCTACCCAGTCCCACCCTGAGTTCAACCCCTGATGCATTCAATTTCTCTGTTGATTCTTTTTTTAGATTGTGAGCCCTTTTGGGACAGGGAGCCATTAGATATTTGATTTTCTCTGTAAACCACTTTGTGAACTTTTTGTTGGAAAGTGGTATATAAATACTGTTGTTGTTGTTGTTGGTTCACTCCGCTCTGTGTTCTTTGCTTCATTCTTAAATTCTGTGTTAATTTCAAAAATTAATTTTGTGATTGTGCCAAGCAAGGTTTTCATTGCTTTCCATTTCTTTAACTATTGTATTCCCCCACTCACACTACCCCTGTTCACATGTGCATTGCAAAAGTAATCTTCATGCAATTGTTTACACCGTTGTATCAAAATTATTTTCTCACAGCCCTGTATTGATGCACACGTGTACTCGCACATTGATAAAACATCACTCCAAAAATCATCTTGATGCATGTACTATGACATGAAAGGTTTGCTTTTTTTTGCCCCCCTCCCAGTGTTTTACAATGCACCCATGTGACATAGGAGTGAAGGGAAAGACATGGACAAATCAAAGAAACAGAAACTTATGGCACATGGTCGGCAACCTTCAGTCTCGAAAGACTATGGTACAAGCCTACAGCATCCAGTATTCCCAGGCGGTCTCCCATCCAAGTACTAATCAGGCCTGACCCTGCTTAGCTTCCGAGATGAGACAAGATCACGCATGTGCAGGGTAACAGTTGCTGCCATATGACACATGTGTGTTGCTCTCTACCAAATGTGGAACTAAAAGCGGAACAAGGGAGAATTTCTATGGCACCAGTTCTACCTTGGAAAGAACACCAGTATTTGTATTGTTTTGTATTGTGTGATGTCTGCGTGTGTTAATTAAAAAAAATTAATAAAAAATTTTTAAAAAAGGAAAGAAGACCAGTCAATTCAGAACTCCAAAACTGAGAAATTTGGATGAGGAGAATTTCAGAAGCACCCCTAATAACATTTTCAAAAGAAAATTTGCAGGATATGGAGAGACTGGGAGAAAGGTCTTAACTGGGAAGGGGACACGTTTCAAAATACTGTACTGTATTGCAGCTGCATCCAACAGCTGTCCAATGGTGGGAGCTGTCCAGGCATTTATGGTGCTGAAAGTGTTCAGAAGCCGAGAACAAGGTTCAAAAGAAGACTTGTTCATTTACTTCAAAGAATTCAGGCGGCACGTCCTGAAAGAGATTTTTTCCTGAATTTAATTTCTGCAGGAATTTGTTCCCCTCCCACCATACACACTCCAGTTCTCTTCTCCCACCCCCCAAATTTCATGACTCCCTGACCTTTGCAGCGACTCAACAACCAAGCTTTTCCCCCAGCCCAGTGGCATAGCTAGAAGGGATGCAAAGCATTACCGTATTTTTCGCTCTATAAGACGCACCTGACCATAAGACGCACCAAGTTTTTAGAGGAGGAAAACAGGAAAAAAAATATTCTGAACCAAATAGTGTAATAAAATATGTCTCTCCGCTGCTCTGTTTCCATGCTCCTTAGCATATTTTACTACCTCTAGTTTAAAAGGAATTTTATATGCTAGCCTTTTCTGCTTTATCATCCTTGCACTGGTAGAATGAGGTACTGTAGTATTTTTCTGCAAGTGCATTGTCACTAAGCGCTGAACATTCGCATTACCATTGAGTGCCGGCATTTGCATTACAATTTGCATTTGCATTACCATTGCATTTGCATTTGCATTACCATTGAGCGCAGGCAGGACCCTAGTCAGGGGCAGAAGCACCTGCCAAGGAGGCTCTGCTGCCCTGAGAACGGCTGCAGCATTGCAGTATTCGCTGCATAAGACACACACACTTCCCCCCCCCCCACTTTTTTGGGGGGAAAAAGTGCGTCTTATGGAGCGAAAAATATGGTAAGTTTTGCAGGGCCCTGAATGTGCTGTACAAGCAGAACCCTCCCCCTCCCCTTTGGAGCCATTTTGGGCATTTCAATTTTAATATGATTTGGGCTTCTTTAAGCCCAGTCCAAAGAGGAGGTAGAAGGCCTGTCATCAAAATGAATGCAATTTGGAAATTTACAGCCTGGCTGTCCTGAGTCACTAGCTAACTCCCAGTGCCATCTGTCATCCCTTTTCCAGCACCACCATCCTGCAACAATCCTCAGTGCGCTCATGGGAGGAAAACTGTATATAAACATTCCCCTCTAGGAGATGCTTGGTTCCCAGTGGGATCAGCAAGACATCAACCCGTGCAGATGACTTTCCTTGGAGGCCCAATGCTTGCATCCGAAATGTCAGGCGCTGGACATCTTCCAATACATTTTAATCTGGGAAGGTGATACATGATCCATCTCCCGGATGCCAGCACATTTTCACTAAGCAGCCAGACACCACCTCCAGCCCTGGTAAAGGAAAGTAAAATTCTATTTCTCCAAATGAGTGTAGGCCTAATTTCAGCAATGGGGGGGGAGGGGAAACAAGTTTTTGGATGGCTGTTTTGAAAAAACAACCTTTCGAAAGTGTGACAAGGCAGGGTGACCAGAAGGCCTGTGACAGACCCAAATAGCCACTAACCAACACCAGCTTGAGCATCATTAAGGGAAAGCTGTGTGGCTCTGAAATCTGCACGAAGAACAGCTTAATTCTGAGATTAGCGTAGATCATGAAAACCGAGAAGATTTTGCATAATTTATTCTGCAAGATGAACTCGTTTCCACAACCACGTTGAATGCTAAACGTAGACTTGGCTTTCTCTTCTATGCCTCTCTCTCTTTTGCCCCCATATTAAGTCTGTACCAAATCTCTTTTTACAGCCTTCGCAAAAGGTGGCCCTTCCTCTCTGCCCCTTGGGCAAAAACTGTCAGTACCTCACACTGATGGTAGTCAGCTTCTTCCCTCTGGCCTCACCTCTGTCCAACTCAGTGGGATAGCTAGAGAGGGTGCAAAGTATTAAATTTTGCAGGGATCCTCGCCGCAGTGTGCAGTGTGCAAGGGCCTCTTCCCTTCTAGGCATTCCTCTATTTTGCTCCCCCCACCTGGAATGGCTCTGAAAGGGAGAGGGAGGGACTGCCAGCATGCAGAATTGAGGATTCCTGAAAAACGTAGTGCTTTGCACCCCTGTTAGCTATGCCAGTGGTCCAATTCTCTGCTGCTAAACCATCCTCTTTCTTGCCCTGACCTCAAAACTACTCCCACAATCCCACTGCACTGGCTTCCTGACCAATCCTTTCCTTTCCTTCGACGCTTACCACAGCTTTGCCCCATCGTAACTCACATCCCATTATTCTGCTGCTTGTGATCACCATTCTCCCAGCACCATCACTCTCAGTGGTCCGAAGGTCCCCTGCTCCCCCTCATATCACCTGTCTTTCCCCCTTTTTGCTCCCTGTGCTTGTAAGTGCCTCTTGGAACACCCCCAAGATGCCTCCTCTGCTTTCCTTCCAATCCTCCAAAAACCCTCCTTCCCCACAAAGCTGCAGGCTGGGATGCAGTAGGATATGAAAAAAAAACAACAGGCAATAAAAATAAAATGCACACTCTTCCCCCTTTCACCCACTGGAACAGCTCTGCACTTGCTATCTACTGTTAAAAGCAACAACTAAATGACACACTTAAAGCAATGTATGGTTTGACCTGTTTTGACAAAGAAGAGGGCACCTTTTTAAAGCAGGTTTGCTACCTGGCCAAAGAGAGGCCACTGTCTGTTCACAGACTGGCTGCTCCTTCTCTTCTACAGTCATTCCAGCACAATCACTCTTATCTCCTGCCGAATCCACCTCCACTAAGAGGCTGATTGCTTAATTATAAGCCTCCGCACTGCCCGTCCGCCCTCTCCAGCATTGATAGCAGCCGGCAGGCGTCTAGTCAATGCGGAGGCCAATGGGATTAGACAGCTGCATTTATGTCACTTCTAGGAATTTGAGTGCTCCTTCAAAATTAGCTGCGAATTACCTCCGAGATGTGTTACACCACACATGCACTCCTCCGGCAATCAGCCACCGACACGGGCGGAGCTGCTGAGAGTGCACCGACACACACAGGGCAACCCATTATAAGAAAGAAAACAGGAAAGTCTAGATTTGGTGAAACTTGCTGAACCAGATCCAGTCCATCCACTCCAACATCCTGCTTCTTCCTGTAGGGTAGGGGTGCCCAAACCCCAGCCCTGGGGCCACTTGTGGCCCTCGAGGGCTCTCAATGCGGCCCTCAGGGAGCCCCCAGTCTCCAATGAGCCTCTGGTCCTCCAGAGATTTGCTGCAGCCCGCACTGGCCCGATGCAACTGCTCTCAGCCTGAGGGCGACTGTTTGACCTCTCACAAGAGCTATGGGATGAGGGCTCGTCTGTGATGCAGCAGCGGCAGCAAAGGAAAGGCCAGCCTCGCTTTGTGCAAGGCCTTGAGCTATCACAAGACCTTCATCCATTCATATAAGTTCATCTTTAATACATTCATTTATGTAAACGTATGTAAATTTATTCAAATTTTAAATGTAAATTAATTCTTTTTTTTTACCCTGGTCCCTGACACAGTGTCAAAGAGCTGACGTGGCCCTCCTGCCAAAAGCTTTGGACACCCCTGCTGTAGGGGAAAACTAGATGCTTCTGGGGAGTTAAGTTACACTAGCAGAGGAGGCCTAACCATCAGGCAAGGTGATGCAGGATGAAGGCAGTGGATTCAAGGTGACCATGACCTCAAGTCTGCCACCACCTCCTTCCAGTCACCAAGGACATGAGCTGTACTGAACCACTTTCTGCTGGCTAAAAGGGAACAGAAGGTGGGTCACCCACTTCCTCACATGCTCCTCATACAGTTTCCTCAAATGTGGAAGCGGACTTCCAATGTTATTTGCAGGGAGTGAATGAGCAAAGCGGCTCCTGCATTTGCACGGTCCCTTTAAATAAAAGCACAGCCCCTGCACTTCTGAGTTTGTGAAAACAACTTGAGGAGCATGGTGAGTTTTTTTTCATAGTGCAGAGGTGGCAGAGGTTGCCTCATATATGAATCTTAAGAGCAGTTCCCTTATAGGCCTGATTATGGTTAAGAACATAAAAAAGAAGACTCGGGAGGTGAGAAGATATCCCTCAGTCATAAGAGCATCGGCTTTGCAAGCAGAAGGTCCGGGATTCGACCCTAGCATCTGGATCTGAAAGGATCTTGAAGATTTGGGGTCTACCAGAGGAGAGAATCCCGGCCTAGATGAGCCAAGGGTCTAAATGCCCAACAACGAAACAAGTGTCTACAACATTCACATACTGTAAAATGCTGTCAATAAACTTACTCTCAATTGCAAAGGATGAGGAGCATGTAGCCCAAGTAGCATAGCTAGAGGGGGTGCAAAGCACTGAGTTTTGCAGCCACCTGAATGTGCCATGCAAGCGCCCCTCCCCCTCCCCTCCAGAGCCGTTCCAGGCAGTGGAAGCAAAATGGAGGAGAATGCCAGAGAAGACCCAGAGAAAAGGCAAATGTCTCCATTTTGCTTGAGCAGCCCGGAATGGCTCCGAAGGGCAGAGGCCGCCTGCACGGCACAGTGAGGCGACTGCAAAACTTAGTGCCTTACACCCCCTCTAGCTATGCTACTGGATGGCCCACAGGTGGTGGCTGGAGGGTCAACCGGAGACCCCAATGCTCTGATACAGTCCACACCAGCAGATACATTTGATGGGTGAACATTCACCATGGGATGAACCTTTGGAGGTGACACTGAGGAGACTCCTCCTCAGGGAGGCTTTACCCTGTCAGACCATTAACAAGCATTAATTAGGAGACAAGATTAAAGCCTGTTTTGCACATCTGCCTTCCTTGATTCAAACAAATCTCCCTGCCCCTAGTTCAACCAGCCAACCTCGACACCACCTGGGTCCTGGAACAGCTAAGAGAAGTTTGAAACTTTGGAGAAGGCGGCCATGAGTTGCTAATTCCCCTCTTAAGCCCAACTCTACATTCTTTGTGTCCTCAGCTCTCTGTGAGGACAATTCCCTCATCAGCTACCATCTGTCTGGTCCCTGTCCCAGGGAGAGTGTTGCCCTCCGCCCAGGGGATGGACCTTGGGGTATCCTCTGCCCTTCCACCAGCTCTGCCTGAGTGAATTCCACATCTGTCGGAGGGTTGCTAGGAGATGCTTAGAGGCTGGTGGTGGTTGCTAGGCACCCAAGACACAGGCCTAGCGGCTGGACCATCCGGGGAGAGACCCTGTGGCTGTCTACAAAGTTTCCTTTGAGGATGAAACTACAGCTGCTTTGGGGTAAGGAGAGGGGGTTGGAAACCCCTGCTTATGGCCTGGACCGTGTTCAGAGCTGTTAATGGCCTGTGCTCTCAGAGGAGCCTCTCCCAAACTGTCCCAGTGGGGGCGCCTCATCATCTTCCCCTTTCAACCTTCCAGGGCCACAAAGCATGCTCAAAGGGTCATCAAGTCTGGTTGGGGAAGCAGCTTTGCCTTCAGGTTGGAGGTGCCAACTCTGTGCCCTCACCTGCTTCTGGTTCTGGGCTTCCTGGAGAGCTCCCACTTCTTGCAAGGCCCAGTCTTGACCTCTTCCTGTCAATGAAGCACCAGAGCTGTTTCTCCTCCCCCCCTGACCAGGTAGAAGGGACAATGTTGGACCCCTCTGGCAACCAGGCAGAGGCAGTCCAACCCACTGAGGCTCAAGCTTGATGGGCGGAGAGGCTGGGCCAGTAGCCCATGCATGTGGGGCTCCTCCATTGCCACTTCAGATTAGGTGGTTTGTCCTAATCCACCAGCTTCCCTAACTCCCCTGTAGCCTGCTGGCTCCTACTCCTGGCCCAGGGTACTGGACTCACTGCATTTGCTCTTGTCCATCTCTTCATCCAGCTTCTCTTTCTCTTCTGCTGCCTCCCCAACTACTGGAAATGTAGAGGCTGCGATTGTAAGTTTCTTGGGGCAGGGACCTGACTTTCTGGCTGACATGCCGTATTGCCTTGTAAATCTACAAATGTACATAGACCAAGCTGTATTATTTTTAATGTTGACAGGCAAACCTTTACTTCACTTGAAGAACCTCTTTGGCCTCTGCTCTGCTCGCCAACAGCCAGCCCACTCCAGAAGTCACCGGAGTGGCACTGTTTCCACCGAGAACGGAAACTGAGTGGGCTCTTTTCTATGTGGGAAGCTATATTTATGCCAGGCTGAACCACACCAGTGAGATCACTCGTGCATGTTCAGTTCAGCCAGAATCAGCCACAGAACCGGTGCCCTGCACCTACAGCTCCCCATGTTTAATGTTCACCGCAGTAGGTATGCCTGAAATCCACTGCTAACTAGGCAAAGAGGCACCCGTTAAAAGAGAGGCTGTCTTTGATATTTGCAACTGCCTCTATGCATCCCGACACGCAAACTTTTCCAGGGGTCACTATGTGTCCTCCCCACAGGGGAAAACACCAACCTCCTTTCTGAAAAGCGGGTCAAAAGGGGGGACCGTCAGCTTGTACCCTCATTAAACAGCATCTTCCACAGGGTGAAACTGTTACGTGATAGCAATAACCACAACAAAACACCCAATTCTCTCTGCCTTTCTTCAAGGGGAATCCAGCTCCAGTCACCAGATGTCTCCACAGTCTACAGTTACAGCCTCTCCCCGAGAGACCGAGAAATGGAGTCAGATGGCATCCAGGCTGAGCTCCCATCTCTCAGACGCTGCATCCGGCAGGGTAATCTTGCACATCTGCCGGGTCATATCCCTTCAGGGCCGACACCATCATCACACAAAGTCTCTCCCAAGAAGAGACACCTGAGAATGTTTCAGGAAAGTCAAACAAGTTTCCATGAGACATTTCTCACTGGGGCTCCTGGTATCTCTACATCAGAACAGGAGGCTTCTTCCTGATCTAATACTGGTAAGGCTGCCATTCCTGCCAATGTCTGGCAAGGTGTGCACACCAAGTGGAACCTCCATGTTCAGAGGCAGTCTACAGTACTTCTGATTAACAGCAGCTGGGACGCATGGCGGGATGGCTGCCACCTCCCTGCCCTGCTTGTGGACTTTCCCAGAAGCCTCTGGCTGGCCACTGTGTGAGAACAAGATGCTGGGTTAGCGGAGTCTGCTCTGACCCAGCAGTTCTTACACTACTGCATTCCGGTGCTTCCCTAATGGCCCTGATTTTGCCAACGGCTCTTACTTTGTACCTTTCCCACCCCTGCAGGGATCAGACTGCTATATCTGAGGCAGCAGTTCTGCGATGTCACACTGGTGGCGGAAGGAAGGCGCTTCCCTTGTCACAGGTAGGTAGCAATGCTTACTCATGCTTTGTATGGGGAGGCACTGAAGAGCAGCCATTCCAATGGCACAAGGTTAACCTGAGAAAAAAGCAAACTGGGGGAACGACATTTTGGGCAGACTGGCCACCTTGGCTGCCAGCACCGCTGCAAACTATGAAGAGGTAGCAAGCGGGGGCTGATCTTGCCACACACCCTCCCCATCAAGTTCTCCTTGGTGAAATTTTGGCCACACCACCCTGCAGTGACCTCCCTGTAGTTTTATGATCAAACACACGTGATCGAAAAATGCCAGCGAGATGAGGAGGGAAGGGGACTGGCCAGCCCTGATGTAGCTAGAGGGGGTGCAACGTGCTAAGTTTTGCAGGGAGCCTCACTGCAGCAAGCAAGCAAACCCTCTCCCTCCCCTTCAGAGCCATTCTAGGTGGGGGGGGGGAGCAAAAACAACTGGCTCTGAATGGGGGGGCCACTTGCACTCTGCGGTGAGGCTCCCTGCAAAACTTAGAGCTTTGCACCTCCTCTAGCTACATCAGTGCTGGCCAGTTCCCTTCACCAGTCCCCTACGCCACAGGTCCCAGGCCCCCATGAGAACCATATTTGTGCAAGGGGTGAATCACAGAGCATAGCCTGCCCCCCCAATAGGTTCTGATGGGTACTAATAACGATGACCATAATAAATATCAGTTGGGAGCAATCTCTTGCTCTTTCCCTTTTTGCCTCCCTCCCATCTTCTCCTTCCCTACAGGGCTCTCTTGGCCTCAGTCAGCCTTTACTTCCAGCGCATGTTCACCAGCTCCTTCAAGGAGTCTCGGGAAGGTGAGATCATCCTCAAGGACTTGTCCGCCACCTCCCTCCAGAGTCTCCTGGACTACGTATACACAGGGGAGCTGCTGCCCCAAGTTGAAGATGCGGAACAGTTATTTGCCGCGGCCAGCAGGCTTCAGATGGTGCCTGCCCTGGAGATCACCAGCAGGTATCAGACGAGAAGGTCCTCCGTGACTCTATGGCTTGTCCCACTAGCGGCGGGCCAACAGGGCTTATGGTACTTCACAAGTCCACGTGGCAGAGAGGGTTGCACTGGGAATGCCTCCACAATTCTCCCTATCCAAATTTCTCCCAGGATTCAAAATTATCTGCTCTGGTTTCCAAAACAGAATCAATGAATTAGGAATTCCCTGTTGATTTGCTTTTTATTTCTGAATTTTGAACTGTGTAGGCCGCTGGCGTTCCTGGAGTGGGGGCAAAACATTCAAGTTTCTTCGGATGCCTGGATGCTGGTGTAAAGCGACCCCTCCTCCTTCCCTTCAGAGTCAGCCAGGATGCAAAAGCTTTTGCTTTTACCATCAGGACTGGCTCTAAAGGTGAGGGGGAGGGGCCACTTTACACCAGCAGCCAGGCATCTGAAAAAACTTAGTGTTTGACCCCCCCCTTCCAGGAATGCCAGTGGAGTATGCGCAGTTGGCCACAGTATACAGTTCCTTCTACTCAGTCATGCTTTTTCCCTTTCCTATAAATCACCATTATGTGCATTTAAAAAAAGCACTGCAAAAAAAACACAACAAAGTAGGCAAACTTGCTATGACTGTACATATGACTGGAGCAAGATTCTTTTTGTATAGTGTTTTACCAGAATGCGGCGGCCCGTGTGGTTACTGGAGGTAGGCGGTTTGACTCTGTCAGTCCGCTTCTCCAGCAGCTACATTGGCTGCCCATTTGTTTCCAGGCCCAATTCAAGGTGCTGGTTTTGACCTTTAAAGCCCTATACTGCTCTGGGCCAGGGTATCTTAGAGATCGCCTACTCCCATACAATCCAGCTCGTCCTTTTAGGTCATCAGAGAAGGCCTTTTTACAAGTGTTGCCGCCTAAGGAGGTACATGGGGCGGAGGCAAGAAACAGGGCCTTCTCAGTAGTGGCACCAATGCTATGGAATTCCCTTCCCCTTGACTTAAGAATGGCTCCCTCTCTTGAGACCTTTCGGCGAGGCCTGAAGACCCTGCTGTTTAAACAAGCCTTCTGAGTTCTCGGCCTTTTTAACATCTTTTCAACATCTTTTAATTTTTTACAGGCCTGATTCTTTTATGACTTGCTGCTGCTCTATGCTCTTTTTACCTTTTTACTACTTTTTATCTGACTACTGTTTTTATGATATGTGTTAATATGCTTTTATCTGTTTTTAATCTGTTTTAACCTGTTGTAAGCCGCCTTGAGTCCCTTTGGGGAGAAAGGCGGGGTAAAAATTAAGTTGTTGTTGTTGTTGTTGTTGTTGTTGTTGTTGTTACCACCACCACCACCACCACCACCACCAATGCTCAGATGTGCATTTGTGCATCAGAAGAACACTGCAAAAACATGTGTTTTAAACAGCAGAGTCCAGCACCTCCTGGGTTTCTGATTCCAATCCCAGCTGTCCTAACACTCTGCTAACATCAGCAACCTGGCCACTCAGCAAATATACATGCACCGCACTGGAAGAATCCCTCTTGCCCCCTGCCATCTCCTGGTCCCTCCCTGGAAGTAGAAGAAAAGGTGCAAAATAGTCAAAATGGCAAGATTATGCGAACTTCTGTGCTTAGCTGGCAAAAATGTCTGCAGCCGTGATTTTCAACCTTCCCCATCTCACAGCACACTAACAGGGCACTAAACTTGTCAAGGCGCACCATCGGTTTTTGGACAATTGACAAGGCACACCATGCTACTGGTCGAGGGCCCACATCCCCCAACGACCCTACTAATAAACGACCCTCCTGCAGACCATTTGTGGCACACCAATGTGCCACGGCCACGCTGGTTGAAAATCACTGAAACTGGACTTTCTCAATGCAGGACTTAAAATGGTTGGTTTTTCTCCGTGTGGAGTACGCCAGGCCTTGCTCAGAGTCAAGGGCTGATCCAGATACAGAGGGCATAATGGGAGCAGGTTTTGCGATGGGCATCGGAAGTGAAGGCCTCTTTCTGTTCCTCTCCGCAGATTCCTGGCAGAGCAAATTTCCAAGAAGAACTGCCTGGAGCTGTACGTACTGGCTCACTCCCACAACCACCTGCCTCTCCTCCACTCAGCACTGCGCTATGTCACATCCTGCTTTGAGGGTCTCATAGAGCAAGCCGCTTTCCTCTCCCTGGACGTCAGTGTCCTGATCAGTATCATCAGCTCAGACAGCCTGGCGGTGGACTCAGAGGTGACCGTGTACAGGGCTGTGCGCCGTTGGGTGGGACATGACCCCACCGAGCGCCTCCCAAAGTTCACCGAACTGATGGGGCACATCCGCCTCCCTCTCCTGGTCCCCGAAGAGCTTGCTGAGGTCCGGGCTGACACGGCTGAGTTTTGCAAGCGTGTGCGCCTGCCTTGGGAGGACCTAAGCGCTGAAGAAAGGCTGTGGGCCAGTGGAGGGCTGCGGAGGGGCATGTACCACGATGGGATCGTGTGCTTAGGGCTCCCCAAATGGAGTGAGATGAACCTGGGGGAAGAGGAGCTGGATTCTCATGTGCACTTCTTTGATCCAACCACTGAATGGTGGGAACAGCTGCCTGACCTGAAATCGCTGACCTCCCCTGGGTGCATCTCCATGGGCCACAAACTCTATGTGACTGGTGGGCAGCATTTGGATGGCTCCTACTCTGCTAGTCTGTTTGTGTATGATGCACTCAGGGGTTACTGGTCCCAGCTCCCCTCCATGTCCATGGCCCGCGCTTGGCACGCGTTCCTCCAATGCAAGAAGAAGCTGTATGTCGCCGGCGGATGGGATCACACTGGGGCCCTGGTGGGCGCCGAGAGCTTTGACTTGGAGCACGAGGAGTGGGCAGAAATCGCCAGCCTCCCGTTCACCTTGCGGTATTTCGCCTCCACATCACTCAAGAGCAAACTCTATCTCATTGGGGGAGAGATGGAGATGGGAGGCCCTGACTTTCCAACCCCCCACAGGGGCTTCCTGGTTTATGACACTTCTTCAAAGGCCTGGTCCAACGTCCCCATGACATTCGACTTCTACGAAGCAAGCGCCGTCACTCTGGACAACAGCATCATTGTGGTGGGAGGCCTCTCTGAAGACGGTACCCACGGAAGCCGCCATTTCACCGGGCGCTGCGTCTGCCTGCTCCGAGATGGCACCGTCAACCAAGATGTCCACATCCCACCGCTCCCCATTGCAATCTCTTACCCAGGCGTAGTCTGCTGGCAAAAGAGGATTTATGTGTTTGGGGGAGACAGTAACGACTCCTTCTCCAGCTCCATCCATTACTGGGCACCAGGGCAGCTGGACTGGATCCAGTGTGCGGCAAAATTACCAGACCCCAATTATGGGGCATTTGGGTTTGGGTGCATACCACTTAAGGTGCCCAGGAAAAAGTTCCTTTCCCTCTTTCAAAGAAGACCCGCCACCTCAGAACACGGCTGAGATCTGTGCCTTGAAACTGGCCTCATTTAGCTGGTGTTTGGGAATATTATTTTTAATTAGTTAATTTAAAAGTGAGAGACCTAAAGCCAACGTTCTGGAGGGTTGTTTGGAATAGTGATTTCAAATTCAGATCTCATTTGCACTCATCAGGCTGCAGCCTCTCCTGTCTTCAGGCGTTATTTGAAAGCTTGTCCCGTTCCAGCCTTCCCTCTTGCCTCCAATTCCTCCCTTGGCTCCAAGCAATCAGAGCACAAGCCTTCAGCCGAAGAGGCATCTCGCCCTTGAGCTCAATCTGAAGGTCCTCCTTAAATCTGACTTCCTGATTCCCTCACCGTAGCTGATTTTCGATGTCACCCAACCAGTCCTCAGCAGCTGGAATCTATGCAGATGTTCTCTGCCAACACAGAAGTTCAGTGTCTGGGTCAGGACTTGCTGGTTGGTGATGGGGAGGCTTGGAGGACCCAGAGTGGCTTGGCACAGTTCAGGTCAAAGACCCCAGGTGGCTCCATGGCTGCTGAATGGTGAGCAATCCTCGTGGCACCAACACATTTGTTTGGGCACCAAGTCACTAGTTTGGATGCCTGGCAGAGGCCAGACCTCTCCGGTTGCTTGCCTCTTGTGGAGTTTTTGTCGTAGCACATGTAATTCTTTACAGTCCTTCATTTCTTTCCCACCCACTTCTATGCTACTACTGTGCATTGATTCTTTTTTGCAGCGTTTTCCCTGATCTGCCTATGCGCTCGTGCATTGAGAGGACAACACCAAAAAAAGTCCATGTGATTTCACAACGGCTGCATTTGGAGTCTTTTTTATGCGCATCCATGTACAGCAATGCATGTCTGCACCAGTAAAACATTACAGAGAAGAATGTTGAAAAGTCATCCTATTGAGCGGAAATTACTTTCTTGCTGGGTTTTATCAACGGCACACATGGGCCTTGAAAATGTAGTGTAGGGTAAGTGCAAATGAACTGAAGGAAATGAAGACTGTGGCAGGCTGCGTATTCTCCCATTCTCAACTTACGGTATTTTTAGAAATTGTCTTTAAACCATAATTCAGCAGGAGTGGGATCTGAGCAAACTAGGGGACGACCGGGAACAAAATGGGAAAATTCATTCATCTCTGATCTGTTTGCAGATGCCGTCCACCCACTTTCCAAGGGACGCACATTTAGATGCGCACAGAGTTTGGCTGACACGGTGGGCAGAAGAATCCCACGTTCTGCCCAGCTAGTCAGCCAAGAACCAGGTGAGGGATGGTCGACCCTGTTGCCTTGTCAATTTTCAGGGATGATTTTTCACCGGAAACCCAATGTAACCCACATTCAACCCAAAATCCCAAGCACAACCCCCAAACCGAATTCTCCAGACAATCTTAGAAGCTCACCTTTCAGAAAGTGGGGTCCATTCCCTCCCCCCTTGAA
Organism: Tiliqua scincoides; assembly: GCF_035046505.1. Classification (NCBI taxonomy): domain Eukaryota; kingdom Metazoa; phylum Chordata; class Lepidosauria; order Squamata; family Scincidae; genus Tiliqua; species Tiliqua scincoides. The sequence goes on from NC_089828.1 coordinate 58,212,435, forward strand.
TGGACTTCAATAGGCAGCCTCCAGGTCTTTCCCTCTATAGCAGACACGTTCTCCGAAAAATTGTGCAGTGTTTGCTTGATGCTTTGAGGCCTACAAGAAGCAAGAAGGAAGAAGAACCTAAGAATTCTTGGAACGGAAGTCCTGGAATAGAACTCACACATCCAATTGAGACTCCTCTCTTGTTCTGAGACATACAACCACAGACTATTAAACATGAGCACTTGCCCACTGGGATGCATTCTGAGCAGTGGCGTAGCTAGAGGGGGTTGAAAGTACTAAGTTTTGCAGGGAGCCTCACCGCAGCATGCAAGCAGCCCCTCCCCCTTCCCTTCAGAGCCATTCCAGGCAGGGGGAGCAAAACGGATGCTGATGCCAGAGAAGACTTAGAGGAGAAGCAAATGCCTCTCTTTTGCTCCCCCACTCTGAATGGCTTTGAAGGCTCCCTGCAAAACTTAGTGCTTTGCACCCCCTCTAGCTACGTCACTGATTCTGAGATATTACCCAATGAGGGTGAGAACGTCAGCTCTGATTTTCTTCTCTATTTTGGTTGTGCAGCCTCTGAAGATAGCAAAACAAGTCCCCAAGGCATAGAATCAGAGAATCATAGGGTTGGAAGGGGTCTAATAGGTCATCTAGTCCAACCTCCAATGCATTCTATGTCCACAACGTGCGTTCAGTACAAAAGTGCACAGACCCTGGAGGTTGTTCTGCTTAAGACAGACCTGAACTTTTCACAATTCTTCTCCACCACACGCCTGGCACCACTGAAAACATGTTGTGAAATTTGTCCCTATTCAGTGCCCTCGTTTACCCTCAGTTGACTTCACTTGCCCTCAGTGACCTCACACAGCCGATCAGCTTGGCCAGTCTGGGCACTGTCCTATTCATTATAAGATATTTCAGATTGGCTACGATCACCCATGTGATTGATCCGGGAAGAGGAAAGCTGGATGAGAACCTGGAGGCAGAAGTGGTTTTAAGCAGCAGCACATGGGACAAGCAATAGCATAGAAGCAATAGAATGGAAGCAATAGAATGGAAGTTTTTAAGGAACAAGAATATCTTCAAAGCCAAAAGTTTTGCAGAGAAGCTACTTCAGCAGAAATGTTCTTTTCAGCCTGAAAAATGAAACTCGAAATGTGGAATTATTGATAGCTGCCACCGTTCTAAAAATAATCTGGATTTCTGGCAGACAGTGGGAGCGATTGGGGGAAAATAGCGCTGCTAATGGGCCTCACCCCCTGGTGCCCACTTCCAGCTTGGCCTTACTTTTCCCATTTCAAAACCTCCGTCGGATTTCATTATAAGCAGCGGAGTGCTGTACAATGGGAGCAGAGGGGGGGATTAAATAACACCCAGACATGAGTAATTGCACTAATAGCTAATAAAACTGCTGCGTTACACAGAAGGCAGGGATGTGGGCAGGAAAGAGAGCTGACAAGCACAGCAAAGGCAATCCCATTATAAATAGCCTGTGGGCTGCTACTGGCGTATGCATTTGGAGTGCCAAGACTCAGAGCTGCCCAAGTTGCCATCTGGAGCCCAGCAGCGTCGCTCTAAAGAGCCAGGTTTCTAGGGATGGCTGGCCCAAGGACTCCTGGGGCCTGAGCAGATGCGCAGGTGCTCTTTGTGCTAATGCCACTATCCCCACTTAGTGCTGGTGCACTAAATGCCCTCCCTCTTACCCCGTGGCACGCCACCACCCCTCCTCCTCCTCTAGCTCTCCACTCTCCTTCACATGTCCTCTTCTGCACTATCCCCTTTTCCAGCCCAGTGGATGGGAGGAGCAGGAGGTGTAGTGGATACACACTGGCAGATGGGGGGGGGGGGTTACCCCACTCTATTGCAGGAGATGACTGCACCACACCTCACCGCAGTGCACCCTTTCAGAGCCATTCTGGGTGGGGGAGCAAAACAGAGGCATTCACCTCTTCTCTGGGTCTTCTCTGGCATTTACCTCCATTTTGCTCCCCCCACCCAGAATGGCTCTGAAGGGGAGGGACCGCTTACATGCTGTGGTGAGGCTCCCTGCCAAACTTAGTGCTTTGCACCCCCTCTAGCTACACCACTGGGCTGACAGTCTTGAGGACAGAGAAGTTGCAAGGCAGGGCCCTGGTCTGTGGGACTCAGGGCCACCACCCTCGAGCACGGCAGGCAGAATGAAGCTGCGCTGCTCTGTGATTATCTATTTGCACATGAATTTATGAGGTGCCTTAGAAAGGGATTCAAAGCCGCCTTCAGTGTAAAATGCTAAAAAACCCACACAATTTGCATACAGAGGGAACCCAATTAACTGGGTATTGAATCTGGGAACTCCTCCATGCAAAGCACCAGTAAAATGCAAAACAGAAAGGACCTGAATACAGCAGTATCTCCAACCACTTCAAGTCTGTTTGTCTGGCAGTGTTTATCATTATTAACTGGGCACTGCTGATGGGGTAGGAAGGACACAAAATAACAGGGGCTTGGCCCAGGGAAGAAAAGAGGCACTGGGGAGAATCCTTAATGCACCAGTTCTGCTACAGAAATAAGAAGTGGGTCGATCAGACACCAGAGCAGCGCTGTAGGCAGAGGGGGTGCAAAGAGCTAAGTTTTGCAGGCCTCCATTTTGCTCTCCCCCTGCCCCGAATGGCTCCAAAGTGGGAAGAGGGGCCCCTTGCACACCATGTTGAGGCTCCCTGAAAAACCTAGCACTTGGCATGACGTGGTGAGGCTCCCTACAAAACTTAGTGCTTTGCACCCCCTTTAGCTACACCACGGCACTAGAGAGGTCTGGAGAAGGAGACTTTCAGGCGCTTCCCGGCAAGAGAATGGTGAGGACACATCTCTGGGCGAAGTTTTAGCCAAGATTTTGTTTGCAGTGTCTGGAGGTTGAGGCACACATGCACAGAGTTTCCACCGCACCACACCTGAAGCATTTTCTGACCCGGAGGAACAAAGAGATTGTGCTCAAGTGAGCGAATTCTGCTTGGGCAGTAGTTCAAGTGTGCCAGAACATTCTAACTGCCCACGCGATAGACGGCAATTTGGGTGCCTGAGGTCAAGAGTCGCATTCTGTCATGGAGTGTTGAGAAAACAGCTTCCTTGTGTGGCAGTTTCTTCTGGGAATTCAGTACAACACACGCAGTTGGGCTCTTTCCACGTCTTTCATAGCCGTGCACTGGGCCATCATGGCTTCTGTCTAAGACCAAGACACTGGAAATGGAAAGGATTGTAGCATGCACTCAGAAGGACTGGGGGGGGGGGGGAAGAGTTCTTGGTTCATAAGTCCTGCCTTTTCCTCATTAAGGGGACCCACAGAGGCTGCCTTTTCTCCCCCTCCCCCCCACAAGCACTGCTGATGACAACCAGCTGATGCGGCTTTGAAGTCAAATTCGAGGAGGACAAGCCCTTCAATGGCCACTAGTCATGCTGGCCAAACTGAGTTCTGAACAGCAGTGGTTGTGGAGAGGCTGTTGCCTTCATGCCCCACTTGTGCCATTCCTGGAGGCATCTGCTTGGCCAGGATGCAGCTTTGTTCTAACCCAGTGGGACTTCCCTCAAGTTCTTCCAGTTCATCGCATCTCCTTCTTTGGTTGACTGCACACTGTGGGAACGCCATCATACCTGGATTTCAGCAAAGCGTTTAACAAAGTTGCCCCGGATATCCTTGTGCGTAAAATGGGAAAATGTGGGCTAGATGGTGTTGTTGTTAGGAGCACTCAAAGGTTGTTGAAGAACTATTCCCGAGATGTGCTAGAGATCAATGGCTCCAGGAGTGGAGTGCCACCAGGCTATGTTGTGGGACCAGAGCTGCTCCACTTTGGCGTAAGTGATCTGAATGTCGTGCCATAGCTAGTGAGGCTGCAAAGCGTAGGGAGCTTTGACCCCTGCTAACTGGTTATGACCCCTGCTAACTGGTTAAGAGGCGCTTTTTCAAGTGGGCGCTCCTCTTTTATTTAGCAGGGGAGAGTAACTGGCCCTCCTCACCCCAGCACTGTCTTTTCTAGTGGCTTTCTGCTGGTGTTGCATCTTTTTAGATTGTGAGCCCTTTTGGGACAGGGAGCCATTAGATATTTGATTTTGTCTGTAAACCGCTTTGTGAACTTTTTGTTGAAAAGCGGTATATAAATACCGCTGCTGTTGTTGTTGAGCCTCACTGCAGTGTAAGACCTCCCCCTCCCCTTCGGAGCCATTCCAGGCAGGGAAGCAAAACTGAGGCATTTGCCCCCTTTGGAGGCTCCAAAGGGGAGGGGGAGGGGCCGCTTGCACACTGCAACGAGGCTCCCTGCAAAGCACTTAGTGTTTTGCACCCCCTCTAGCTATGCCACTGCTCTTGTTTTCCTTGCTGTGAGAGCAACTGAGCAGCTTAATCTGAAACTGGCAGAGCGCAGAGTGCCCTGGCAGAGACCTGCTTGGAATCCCCACAAGGCACTTCCCCGTTAGCACAGCACAGACAGCTCTGATCCTCTCTCACTGGGTTGCTTTGAGGACAAGGGCATGTCATCTGGCCCCAATCCTGGGGAACTGGGTGGGCCATGGGTCTCATGAAACCAACCCAGTTTCCCCGCTCCCCAAGGGTGAAGCATTTTCTATCGAAGGAGCCGGGAAACCACTCAAAATGCTGCAATTACTCTGCTCATCAGCTCTCACTTCCTTAACTGACCCACTTCCCTCAACGCTGATGGCTGAAGAAAATCTGCCTCTAGTCTCTCCCCCCCCCCGCCTTTAAAAGTCAAGCTAATTGATTCCCCCGCGCCATTGCTCTGGAGGCTATGCTGGCTGCCCGTTCCATTCCAATGCAAGGTGTTGGTGATGACCTTTAAAGCCCTCTACTACAGCGTAGGACCAGGATGCCTCCAGGACCACCTTCCCCCATAAAATACTGTTGGTCCCCTATGATCCACAGCAGGTGTGCCCAAACCCCGGCCCTGGGGCCACTTGCAGCCCTCGAGGACTTCCAATACAACCCTCAGGGAGCAACCAGTTTCCAATGAGCCTCTGGCCCTCTGGAGATTTGATGGATTTGCACTGGCCCAATGCAACTGCTTTCAGCGTGAGGGCGACTGTTTGACCTCTCTCGGGAGCTGTGGGATGAGGGCTCCCTCCACTGCTCTCTGTTTCACGTCTGCGATGCAGGAGAGGCAGCGAAGGAAAGGCTGGCCTTGCTTTGTGCCAGGTCTTTTATAGGTCTTGAGCTATTGCAAGACCTTCATTCACTCATACAAGTTCACTGTTAATATATTCATTTATGTAAACATATGTAAATTTATTCAAATTTTAAATGTAAATTGATTCTTTTTCCCCCCGGCCCCTGACGCAGTGTCAGAGAGATGATGTGACCCTCCTGCCAAAAACTTTGGACACCCCTGATCCACAGGCATGGCCCTGCGTAAGATATTGCTACCATCTAGACATCCACCTAGATGGGCTCCCTTTGACCAGGTCAGGCAGGGATGTTCTGATTAGCCAAAATGTGCAAGAAAGGAACCTCCAAGTATAGTAGCAGAATACCACTAGGGGAATAAGCAATAAGGCAGTGGATTCCAGGCAGCTCTCAAAGAAGGCAAGGAGGCATCTGACACTGGCATTTCGATCACACTGCCTGAACATTCAAAGTCCTTCGCATGCATTACCCAGGTGTCATCCTTACACACCTTGTAAGATTCACCCATTTTCTTATTCCCATGTGGCAGCTGGGGAGCAGATTGTCTAGCGCTCCCTCTTGTCACTTGTCCAGTGCTCACAGAAGAAATGAGACTTGAACCTATCCTGATTTGCAGCTCAGACCCCTTGGCCCCTACGCTGTGCCGGTAGCTAACCAGGTCCTAAGAGAAAGGAAGGATGCTGCACTACACGTGCCTTTGGTCTCCTCCAGCAGGACTCTTCTTACATGTCTCCAGACTCAGAATTACACAGCCAATTGCAGGCAAGGCAGGATTCCAGCAACAGGAGAATGAGCCCGGCAGACTGCAATGGCCTTTCCGAATTCCATTCATCTGTGAAAGTCCCATTAAAGGTCCCGTGGAATTGGTTGGTACTGAGGAGCAATGACATTTAGGAGAATGTGCAGTGCCCCCGAGAGACAGGAACAGTCACGTGCTGGTTGACCTCACAGTCGGGAAGGTCCTTTTCCTCCTTCAAGAGAAGGTCTTCCCCTCCTCACAATTCACTGGTGCCCTGACAGTCTCACAGGGTGGGAAGTTCAAAAGGACACATCATACACTGTGACTTAAGACCCAATCCTGTCCAACTTTCCAATGAAGGGAGCCAAGATTCCCTAACCTGGAGGAGGCCTCCATGACTGCCTCCCCTACTGCAGGACTCAGCACACGTCATGTTGGCAGGGCTGCACCAGAGCTGGAAAATTGGATTGGATTTGGCCCTTAGTTCCTTCTTTGCAGTTTTCTGATCTGTTTTCAACCCCGGTGAGTTCTCAAAGGAGGAAACCCATCGCAGAAACAACACCAAACAGATCAAAATCAATTCAAATGTCTGGGAAACAATACAAAGAAAATTGGTAGGTTTAGCTTCTCAACAAGGAGAGGCGGTCCAACCACACTAAGCTCAGTCACACCTGGAGTTTAAGAGCCTGCTTAGAAAGGAACAAATATTAATAGTACGTTTAAACAGACCAAGCTCTCCAAGTTACAAAACTCAAGCAGTTAGAAATTCCATCAGGACTGGTAGCAGGAGGAGGCAGCCTCAGGCAGCCTCTGGGGCCCTGGAAGGTCTACTGCCAATGACAGATTGAGGCTGGCTGTCACTTTGCTGGCACCTGTCAGTTTCTCCTACAATGCCCAGGGACAATGCTTACGGCAGGGGCAATATGGGAAAAACGGTGGACCATGACAAGTTTCCATAATGCTAACCATTTTTATGTTGGGGGCATTCTGGGGGGAAAAATGGCACCTGCCAATCAATAGCTGCTGCACAGAGGGGGGAAAAAGATGTTTCATCACAACTGATGCTTGACACAAAGCCCTCCTGCTGCTTGCCCCCCATATCCTGAGTTGAGTTTCCTCATACCTGGAGCCAACCTTGAATTCCATAAGCACGAACCAGTGACGGAGAATGCGCTGTAGTAAGCCGAAGAGAAATTCACAGCCCAATCCTACACATGTCTACTAAGAAGCAAGCCCCGTGGAATTCAATGGGGCTTAGCTCCCAGGTGACTGAGAACAGGACAGCAACCCAAGTCTCTGACGGAAGTGCTACCCAGAACAGAGATTCTCTCAGTGATGAGGAAATGGTGGAATCTTCCAAACGTTTTCCCATAAGTATCTCAGTGATTGACCACTGAGGTCCAGGAATGAATCAGTCCAAAAGTCCACCCAGTTCAGCATCCCATTCCCAACCCCAGAAGCAATATACAGGGAACAGCCCTTCCCCACTGCTGCCCAATACCAGCAATTGGAATCCAGAGGCTGGTTGCATTGAAACACAGCCTCCATTTGCATCTTATAGCTAATTGTTTGCCAGCAGACCTAAGAACATAAGAACAGCCCCACTGGATCAGGCCATAGGCCCATCTAGTCCAGCTTCCTGTATCTCACAGCGGCCCCACCAAATGCCCCAAGGAGCACACCAGATAACTGCTTCCTGGTACCCTCCCTTGCATCTGACATAGCCCATTTCTAAAATCAGGAGGTTGCACATACACATCATGGCTTGTAACCCATAATGGATTTTTCCTCCAGAAACTTGTCCAATCCCCTTTTAAAGGCATCCAGGCCAGATGCCATCACCACATCCTGTGGCAAGGAGTTCCACAGACCAACCACACTCCTTTAGAACTACACCACAGACCTCCTTTAGAACTACACAGTGAGAAGGAGGGTGCAGAATTAGAGGGGCCCTTGCCCTCTCCCACTGGGGATATTCTTAGGAGGAAGTCTGTCAATAGCTATTCATCACAATGGTTTAATGCAGTGGCATAGCTAGAGGGGGTGCAAAGCAATAAGTCTTGCAGGCTCTTGAACACCCTGTGCAAGTGGCCCCTCCCCCTCCCTTTTGGAGCCATTCCACCTCCATTTTGCTCTCATCACCTGGGATGGCTCCAAAGGGGCTTGCACAGTGCGTTCAGGCACCTGCAAAACTTAGTGCTTTGCACCCCCTCTAGCTATGCCACTGGTTTAATGAATCCTCCACATTCAGGACGACATGCTCCTGAACACCAGTGTCTCAGGAGCAGCAGTAAAGGAGAGCTGTTGTCTTCATGTCCTGCATGCGGTATTCTGGCTGACCACTGTTAAGAACAGCACACTCTCTGGCTTTGGGCAGAGACCTCTGCTTGCCGCAAACCCAAAAGGGCTGACCAGCACTACTACCCCCATTCTGCAGATGCTCAGAAGCAGGCTGGCCTGTCTACTTCAATCCTGATTTTGAAGGACCACGCCTTGGCATTCAGGACAGCGTTCGGGGAGCTGCCCAGGAGTTCTACGCCTCTGCTGTGCATGAAGCGATAAGCCAACTGCCAGCTCCAGTCAGGGACCGTCTCCTGGCTTTCCAGCAGCAAATTCCTTCTAAGTCACAAAACATGAGGTTGGCATGAGCGAGCCAAAGAGCAGGCCAGCTCCCAGAGGCAGGCAGAGGTGGAAGCCGGGAGGCCTGATAACGCACCGCTGGCCTTCATTAGCATCAAAGTGCCTGGCCAGGCCCATTCTGAAGGGCACTCAGTGCTCCCTGAGCTAGCAAAGCAGACACGGGGCAAGGCTGGGCCAGCCAGGCGCCACAGCTCACTCAGTGGGAAGTGCAGTTAATGGGTGATGGATGTGATGTTCAAAGACCAGGGGGCAGGTCTGGATTCTCCAGAGCTGCACAGAGGATAAGCCAGGCTGCAGTTCTTCATCGCCGGGAACGCAGAGGGGTGTGTAAGAGAACAGAGATCTCGTTTTGGTTTCATTTGTGTTGATTGCGCCTTCTTTTCAGCATACAGCAAACGGGGCACGAGACTTCATTCCCTTTGTTCTGAATATGAATCACACTGCTCAGGAAATCAACATGCTTTCCGCAGGCTTGATTTCGGGAAGGGTCTTCGTGAACCAAAGACTGTCCATCAATCAATCCCCACCCCTTGCTTATGAATCAATGAGTCAATCCACTCGCAGATGCCATGCAAACAGACTTGCACGTTCAAGCCTCTTTTACTGTCCAATTTTATGCAGGGCCAGCAGATCGTAGGGCCCACTGCAGTGGCACAAAAGTGGCACAGCCGTCGCATGCAACAGAGCCACTGTCTGAAACGGCCAGTGGCCCTGTACGTGTGGCAGATTCACCACTGATGGCCCAGGTAAGGTGGCAGGGGTAGGCCATGGGAAGTTCAGGATTCGGTAAGGGGTGAGAGTGGGAGGGCAGGAGGTGGGGAGAGGGCTGGAGGAGATGGACCTCCGTGGCAAACAGGCACACCAGATCTTATCCTCCATTTGCAACCCACCCCACCGCCTACTCTCCTTGAACAAGCATCGGCAAAACTGCTTCCATGGGTATGAGAAGACCCAGGGGCAGTCAAGCAGGCCCATAGGCAGTGGCGTAGCTAGAAGGGGTGCAAAGCACTAAGTACTGCGGGAAGCCTTACTGCAGTGTGCAAGCAGCCCCTCCCCCTCCTCTTTGGAGCCATTCTGGGTGGAGGAAGCAAAACAGAGGCATTCACCTCTTCTCTGGGTCTTCTCTGACATTCGCCTCCATTTTGCTCCCCCTACCCCAAATGCCTCTGAAGGGGAGGGGCCGCTTCTACACTGCACTGAGACACCCTGCAAAACTTAGTGCTTTGCCCCCCCTCCAGCTACGCCACTCCCCATAGGCAACCAGAAGGCCTACTAAGGAGTAAGTTACAAAGTTTTTTACTTACCTTTCTTTGGCCTTCTGGTTTCCTCACCACTACCATAGCACAGAGCGTGCACTCTGTTGGCTCCAAATTGGGTTGTTCGCTTCCTTTAAGGGTTTTAAGGGTGAGGAAATTTTAGAATTTAATACTCACTATTTTTTAAATGCATTTTCCATGCCGCCTTCCCACCAGAAAACAAATCTCAATGCAGCATTCAATTAAAATACATAGAACAGTATAGTGTAAAATCAAAACAAACCATTGGCAACACACTGCAAAAAAGCAATTGTGACACCATCAATAAGATTCTCTCTGCGTGGTGTTTTCTTAACGTAAAGCACAAACACGCAGAAGTTTGATGTTATCCTACGACAGGATGATATCCTATGAAAGTTTAGGATTGTGTCAAAGAGTGCTTTTTTGTATGTTTTATTCAGGGGCATGCTGATAATCAAGAGGAGATAAGATGCCAATGAATGAACAGAACTGAAAACTGCAGTGCGCTGCAAGTCAGGGATTTTAGAAATTCTCCTGCTAAAATTTGTGCTGCCCTTTCCAGCACAAGACCGAAGTGTCAACCCGTCTCACCAGGCAGATGGGAAGCTGCTTCTGTGCCCTCCCTGCGTAGACCTTGCAGATTCTCCCAAGAGAGTTGCTGGTGTTTGTTAACAAAAGGGGCGCCCAGGGAGGGGGTGGCGCTTGCTGAATTATTCACCACTAATTTCTTCCGCTAGCTGTTCCCCGGGGAGGTGGGGAGCTGCCACTCACCTGTCCGTCAGGAGCTGCTGTCCTGCCACCTCCCTGCCACAGGGAATTAAGCTCCTGCCGGAGGGAGGGAGGCAGAAAAGCAAGTCGTGACCCTGAGTCCCCAGGGAGCTCCCCAGAATAACTCGCCAGGCAATTCCAGCACTGCTGGACCCAAAGGCAACTCACAGCTGGGCCAGCCAACAAAGCTGCAAAAAAGAGCCCTGTTGGACCAGGGCAGAGTTCCATCTGGGTCTGCCTGCTGCTTCCCCCAAGCATAGCATGGAGGCAGAAGCCTGATGCCATCTGATCTCGGAAGCTAAGCAGGGTCAGGCCTGGTTAGTACTTGGATGGGAGACCGCCTGGGAATACCAGGTGCTGTAGGCTTATACCATAGTCTTTTGAGACTGAAGGTTGCCAACCATTTACCAGCATGGAGGCCACACCTCCTTACCATCCTGGTCACCTCCCAGAACCAGCAGACCGCCTTGAAACACAGAGGTCCTTCTTTGAGCCACGGTGACCGTCCTCCTCCACAAAGCTGTGGAAACCTCACTTAGTCATCTAAAGTCACTCTCCATCACTGTATCTTGTGGCTGTGAGTTCCACAATTGAATCAGGCCTCGATCTCCAAACCAACCATGGTCAGACCAAACGGCTGCCAAAAAAATAAGGGTGGCCCATGGTAAACCAGAGAGCAGGGGAACATATGTGATTCCTGTCATGTCCACAGGGATCAGAACCCACTCAGAAACTATAAGAGGGATGGGAAGAGGATGGAAATATCCAGAGGCTTCCATGGGTTCTTTTTCACTCCTTGAATTTCACATTTAGTTTGTCAGGGGAAACATAATAAGATCAAAGCCCTTTGGTCTGGCAACTGAGCCTGTGCAAATAGAGAAGGAAAGAGCTTTTCTCCTTTTTCTGAAGGCTTGATCACACAGAAGAAATGATCATAAAGCAGGGAGCCCCTCTCTGCTGCAACCAAGAAGATCCGGAACCTCAGAAAGACAGCTTCAAATGAATCTCCTTCCCAAAAAATACCCTCAAAAATTTGCAAACAACCTCTGCAAACAACCCCCCCCCCCAAAGCAGTTGCCTATTTTTGGCATAATCTTCCAGAATCAGGGACTTTCACATATGCACAAATAGGTAATTATTTGTTTTATTTTGTTTGCATCTCTTTGTCTTCTTTCCATACCATTCATATAAATATTATTACAGCATAGTATTATTAAACATAGCCAATATAAATAATAATAATTTATTTTTTTAATATTTGTGCCCCCACCTTTCCCTCCCTCAAGGGAGGTGCCCTAAGGCAGCACACAAAACCTGAAAAAAGCTCAATAAGATGCAGGCAAAATAAATTCCAGGATTAAGAAGCCAAAACAACAACAACAACAAAACCGCCCCAGAAACAATATCACAAGAACACAACTAAGAGGAGACTGGACAGATCCACAGTAACTGAAGCTCCCACAGGCTCAATGGAACCGGAAAGTTTTCCACTATTTCTGGAACAGTAGAAGTGACAGAGCCAAGCTGACATCCAGGGGCAGGGAGTTCCATAACCTGTGTGCCACTGCAGGTCCTGTCATGTGTTGCTACCAAAAGCTCCTCTTCTAGTGGTAACGCATAACTTACAAGTAGTTCCTCTCAGTTGGATCTTGGGGGTGGGCAGCTTCATACAAGGAGAGGCAGTCCTGTGTGTACTCTGATCCCAAGTGGTGTGGGTTTTGGACGTTAGAATCAGCACTTTGTACCAGCAACGAGTGCTGCTGACCAAGCATAGGCATGGTGTGTTCCCCACACCTGGTGCCCACCAACAAGCGGTCAGCAGTGTTCTGCTCTGGGTGAAGTTTCCAAGAGGTCTCCAAGGGAGAGCCCCATGTCGACTGTGTCCTAGACAGTCAAACACCATGCGATCCAGTGTGTTGATCACCGCAGTCAGGCCTGGCTAACTGGAGAAAGGGGGCATCTGCTGCACCACCCGAAGACAGGCAAAAACAGCCAGGGCCACAGACAACTGCAGGGCACTCAGGTGCAAGGCAGGCTTCCAACCCACAGCCTCGCTCATTCAAGAAGCTTTGCTCCGTCCAGCCCAGTCTCAACACCAGCAAATCTCCCACAGTGTCCCTTGTACCAGACGGAACAGAGATACGTGAGCCGCATACTGGTGACAACCATGGATAGCCCAGCCACAAGGCTGATTGAAGTGCAAGTTTCAAATCATAGGTTGGGGGAGGGTGACTGGAACCCGCCTGCACCCCACGCCTGTCTGCCCCCTGCTTGACTCCTGCTGCATCCTCTTTTCCTGTGGTCTTCTAGAAAGCAAGAGCAATTAGCGAGCAATTCAGAAGAAGCGGTGCTGGAGGAAGGTGATAAGGAATGTGGTAGGTGGGGACAGAACCGGGAATGGTTTTATACTCTGGATTGACTCCAGCAATCCCGGATTACCCCCAACCTTCCCAATCACCACCCCCAGCAGTGTCATGTAGATGCTAAACATCCAGGACACAACTGAACCCTGTTGGATTCCTCAGACCAAAGTCCATGGTTTTCTGCCATCTGCCCTTTGGGCAAACCACAGTCAAGGCAAGGCTGTGCCCCCAGCCCCACCCAGGCCAGGAGTTCCAGAAGGGCACCATGGCTGAGGGTATCAAAAGCCGATGAGTGATCCAGCTGAACCAAGGGGGACACACAAGCCTTGTCCAGCTCCTGGCATAGGTCAACCACTAGGAAGCACAAGGATATATCTGTTCCCGACTCACATTTCAGTAGGTCAAGACAATCTGTTTTATCCAGAAATCCTGATAGTTGGGTTGCAACTAAAAGTACAGCTGACAGCCGACCTCCACCCATCCCGATTCCCAGAGAAGCAGACCTGTGAGATGCACCTCTGAGGTCCCCAACTGAGCAGCTCGTGACACTTTCAAGTCTGCTTCAGATGTGCGCCTAAGGAAGAGTGAGGGGTGCATTAGCCCTCAGTCCCCCGTCTCGAACGTGGCAGGAAGAGCCATTTATCTCACAGGATGCCATGACGGAGCCCAAGATGGAGAAGCCCCATCCCTGCTCAAAGGGCTGGATGAATGATTAATAGCTTTGCTGTGAGCGAGATGACATTTCAGCCAAGCCGAGAGAAAGCACCGCATCAGCCGGGAATCCAGGCCGCCCAACCGCCCGCCTGCCCTCACTGCAAGCAATTAGTGGACCTGGCTCTCTTGTATCTGTGTCACCTCCACCAGGAGGAAATACTTTGGGAGCATCAGTTCAGTCTGCAATGGGAAGAGATTTCAGGGCAGGGCTGGCAGGAACACAGAGAGCATGCTCACCAAGGTTTAAGGGCTGAGTCTTTGTGGATTTAAATGTCCGTCCATGTCCCGTCCGTCCGTCCCCCTGCTCTGTATTTTAATTAAGACCATTTGCTAATGTAACTTCTTCTGATGATCAAGGAGAAAGACCTCTCCTTCCTCCCCTCACCCTTATTTGGTAACAAAAAGGGGGTCTCCTTGGAGATTGTTCCTCCTGGGTGTGCGGCAGAGGCCCCAGGTTCTCAGGCTGTTCCCCCAAAACGGACACAGGGTTGGCAGTCACAGGGATGAGGCCACAAGTTCTCTCCACTAAGTCCGCCTGGCCAGGCCAGGTGAAGAGCAGCCAGAAGCAGCTGTGCAACAAGGGCGGGGCCTGAGGAGCGCCTGACCCAGGTGCTACGCCAAGGGGGGCACATGATTGCCTTACAGTGCTCCTGGAGGAGGGG